>NC_143031.1:7350000-7390000 GCF_057628025.1 Oncorhynchus mykiss
CGTTCCCGCCTTACTCCCTCCCCCACCGTGGTGGGCCTTCTGGGTGGCCCGGGGCACCCAAACATCTCTACTGCCCCCGGTGTCCAGCAGCCCCTCCTCAGGGTGGCTGATGCTGTCTACTGTGTCTGTGTAGTGGACCCTGTTCTGGGCCCGAAAAACAGCACCACCACTGTGTCTGGGTGAAGGCTCTTTGGCTTCGGGTCTGCTGCTGTGGTGGTGGTGGTGGTGGGGCTGGGGTTGGTGTCTGGGGCTGTGGTAGTGGGGATCCTCCGGATGGTGGCTGGGCCCGGCTTGGGACTGCCTGCGGTGGCGACGGTGACTATAGTCCTCGTCGACACTGTTATCCTCTTCATCGGTCACCTCTGGGATGCTGAACAAGTGCTCGTTGTGGTGATGATGACCCTGATGGTAGTGGTAGGCCTGAGTCTGGGCCTGAGGAGGAAGCTTCAGGATCTTCTCCACAATCTCCTCGTCACTGTCCGGCACCTCCCACTGGTCTGGCTACAGGGGTCATGGGTCAAGGGTCATCGAGGAGGAGGTGTAACAGGTTGAAGGTACGAAGGTTGGATGAGGTAGGAGGTCAGAAAGGAACAGTGAAGAGTGAGGGTGGAGTGGTGGACAGGACAGGGTGACAGGAGGAACAGTGAAGAGTGAGGGTGGAGTGGTGGGCAGGACAGGGTGACAGGAGGAACAGTGAAGAGTGAGGGTGGAGTGGTGGACAGGGTGACAGGAGGAACAGTGAAGAGTGAGGGTGGAGTGGTGGGCAGGACAGGGTGACAGGAGGAACAGTGAAGAGTGAGGGTGGAGTGGTGGACAGGGTGACAGGAGGAACAGTGAAGAGTGAGGGTGGAGTGGTGGACAGGGTGACAGGAGGAACAGTGAAGAGTGAGGGTGGAGTGGTGGACAGGGTGACAGGAGGAACAGTGAAGAGTGAAGGGTGGAGTGGTGGGCAGGACAGGGTGACAGGAGGAACAGTGAAGAGTGAAGGGTGGAGTGGTGGACAGGACAGGGTGACAGGAGGAACAGTGAAGAGTGAAGGGTGGAGTGGTGGACAGGACAGGGTGACAGGAGGAACAGTGAAGAGTGAGGGTGGAGTGGTGGACAGGGTGACAGGAGGAACAGTGAAGAGTGAGGGTGGAGTGGTGGACAGGACAGGGTGACAGGAGGAACAGTGAAGAGTGAGGGTGGAGTGGTGGACAGGGTGACAGGAGGAACAGTGAAGAGTGAGGGTGGAGTGGTGGACAGGGTGACAGGAGGAACAGTGAAGAGTGAAGGGTGGAGTGGTGGGCAGGACAGGGTGACAGGAGGAACAGTGAAGAGTGAGGGTGGAGTGGTGGACAGGACAGGGTGACAGGAGGAACAGTGAAGAGTGAGGGTGGAGTGGTGGACAGGGTGACAGGAGGAACAGTGAAGAGTGAGGGTGGAGTGGTGGACAGGGTGACAGGAGGAACAGTGAAGAGTGAGGGTGGAGTGGTGGACAGGACAGGACAGGGTGAAAAGAAAATGAATCAAAACGGTGAGTGAATTCAAGAGTGAAAGAGAAAAAACAAAACAAAAAACAAACAAAACAGAGGCTGTCCTCCACAGCCTGATCAGGTGTCTGTGTTATGGTGTGTGTGTGTTATGGTGTGTGTGTGTTATTGTGTGTGTGTGTTATGGTGTGTGTGTGTTATGGTGTGTGTGTGTGTTATGGTGTGTGTGTGTTATGGTGTGTGTGTGTTATTGTGTGTGTGTGTTATGGTGTGTGTGTGTTATGGTGTGTGTGTGTGTTATGGTGTGTGTGTGTTATGGTGTGTGTGTGTGTTATGGTGTGTGTGTGTTATGGTGTGTGTGTGTTATGGTGTGTGTGTGTTATGGTGTGTGTGTTATGGTGTGTGTGTGTGTTATGGTGTGTGTGTGTGTTATGGTGTGTGTCTGTGTTATGGTGTGTGTGTCTTATGGTGTGTGTGTGTTATGGGGTGTGTGTGTTATGGTGTGTGTGTGTGTTATGGTGTGTGTGTGTGTTATGGTGTGTGTGTGTTATGGTGTGTGTGTGTTATGGTGTGTGTGTGTTATGGTGTGTGTGTGTTATGGTGTGTGTGTGTTATGGTGTGTGTGTGTTATGGTGTGTGTGTGTGTTATGGTGTGTGTGTGTGTTATGGTGTGTGTGTGTTATGGTGTGTGTGTGTGTTATGGTGTGTGTGTGTTATGGTGTGTGTGTGTGTGTGTGTTATGGTGTGTGTGTGTTATGATGTGTGTGTGTTATGGTGTGTGTGTTTTATGGTGTGTGTGTGTGTTATGGTGTGTGTGGTGTTATGGTGTGTGTGATGTGTGTGGTGTGTTATGGTGTGTGTGGTGTGTGTGTTATGGGGTGTGTGTGTTATGGTGTGTGTGTTATGGTGTGTGTGTGTGTCATGGTGTGTGTGTGTTATGGTGTGTGTGTGTTATGGTGTGTGTGGTGTGTGTATAATGGTGTGTGTGGTGTGTGTGTTATGGTGTGTGTGGTTTGTGTGTTATGGTGTGTGTGTGTGTGTTATGGTGTGTGTGTGTGTGTTATGGTGTGTGTGTGTGTGTTATGGTGTGTGTGTGTTATGGTGTGTGTGTGTTATGGTGTGTGTGTGTGTTATGGTGTGTGTGTGTGTGTTATGGTGTGTGTGTATGTTATGGTGTGTGTGTGTTATGGTGTGTGTGTTATGGTGTGTGTGTATAATGGTGTGTGTGGTGTGTGTGTTATGGTGTGTGTGGTTTGTGTGTTATGGTGTGTGTGTGTTATGGTGTGTGTGTTATGGTGTGTGTGTGTTATGGTGTGTGTGATGTGTGTGGTGTGTTATGGTGTGTGTGGTGTGTGTGTTATGGGGTGTGTGTGTTATGGTGTGTGTGTGTTATGGTGTGTGTGTGTGTTATGGTGTGTGTGGTGTGTGTGTGGTGTGTGTGGTGTGTTATGGTGTGTGTGGTGTGTGTGTTATGGTGTGTGTGTTATGGGGTGTGTGTGTTATGGTGTGTGTGTGTTATGGTGTGTGTGTGTGTGTGATGGTGTGTGTGTGTGTGATGGTGTGTGTGTTATGGTGTGTGTGTGTGTGTGATGGTGTGTGTGTGTGTGATGGTGTGTGTGTTATGGTGTGTGTGTGTGTGATGGTGTGTGTGTGTGTGATGGTGTGTGTGTGTGTGTGTGTGTGTGTGACGGTGTGTGTGTGGTGACTGTTTACCCTGTTGGCTCCGGTGGTGTACCCCCGGGCCAGGGCGGATCCAGGGGGGTCAGAGTAGAGGTCATCCTCCTCTTCCTCCAGGATATCAGACAGGTCAGATCCCCTACTGCTCTCTGGCTCCACCAGACCGGCGGTATACCGCTGAACCACAGGACAGAACCACACAGCACAACACACTTACAGACCGGCAGTATACCGCTGAACCACAGGACAGAACCACACAGCACAACACACTTACAGACCAGCAGTATACCGCTGAACCACAGGACAGAACCACACAGCACAACACACTTACAGACCGGCAGTATACCGCTGAACCACAGGACAGAACCACACAGCACAACACACTTACAGACCGGCAGTATACCGCTGAACCACAGGACAGAACCACACAGCACAACACACTTACAGACCGGCAGTATACCGCTGAACCACAGGACAGAACCACACAGCACAACACACTTACAGACCGGCAGTATACCGCTGAACCACAGGACAGAACCACACAGCACAACACACTTACAGACCGGCAGTATACCGCTGAACCACAGGACAGAACCACACAGCACAACACACTTACAGACCGGCAGTATACCGCTGAACCACAGGACAGAACCACACAGCACAACACACTTACAGACCGGCAGTATACCGCTGAACCACAGGACAGAACCACACAGCACAACACACTTACAGACCGGCAGTATACCGCTGAACCACAGGACAGAACCACACAGCACAACACACTTACAGACCGGCAGTATACCGCTGAACCACAGGACAGAACCACACAGCACAACACACTTACAGGTCGGCGTGGAATAACCAATGATGTTGCTTGCCTAACTCATATAAAACATACGCAACGGGACAGGCATATGGATTAAGCAATGATGTATTAGCCAATACACAAATCTACATTTAGAGTCAATATTATTTTAGTGCTATTAACTGTAGTTGCCAATAAAAGTGAAACATTAATTTATTAGGTACATTTGCGCTAAATTCTACTATGAGGTACAGTGCCTTGCAAAAGTATTCGGCCCCCTTGAACTTTGCAACCTTTTGCCACATTTCAGGCTTCAAACATAAAGATATAAAACTGTATTTTCTTGTGAAGAATCAACAACAAGTGGGACACAATCATGAAGTGGAACGACATTTATTGGATATTTCAAACTTTTTTAACAAATCCAAAACTGAAAAATTGGGCGTGCAAAATTATTCAGCCCCTTTACTTTCAGTGCAGCAAACTCTCTCCAGAAGTTCAGTGAGGATCTCTGAATGATCCAATGTTGACCTAAATGACTAATGATGATAAATACAATCCACCTGTGTGTAATCAAGTCTCCGTATAAATGCACCTGCACTGTGATAGTCTCAGAGGTCCGTTAAAAGCGCAGAGAGCATCATGAAGAACAAGGAACACACCAGGCAGTTCCGAGATACTGTTGTGAAGAAGTTTAAAGCCGGATTTGGATACAAAAAGATTTCCCAAGCTTTAAACATCCCAAGGAGCACTGTGCAAGCGATAATATTGAAATGGAAGGAGTATCAGACCACTGCAAATCTACCAAGACCTGGCCGTCCCTCTAAACTTTCAGCTCATACAAGGAGAAGACTGATCAGAGATGCAGCCAAGAGGCCCATGATCATGATCTACAGCTGAGGTGGGAGACTCTGTCCATAGGACAACAATCAGTCGTATATTGCACAAATCTGGCCTTTATGGCAGAGTGGCAAGAAGAAAGCCATTTCTTAAAGATATCCATAAAAAGTGTTGTTTAAAGTTTGCCACAAGCCACCTGGGAGACACACCAAACATGTGGAAGAAGGTGCTCTGGTCAGATGAAACCAACATTTAACTTTTTGGCAACAATGCAAAACGTTATGTTTGGCGTAAAAGCAACACAGCTCATCACCCTGAACACACCATACCCACTGTCAAACATGGTGGTGGCAGCATCATGGTTTGGGCCTGCTTTTCTTCAGCAGGGACAGGGAAGATGGTTAAAATTGATGGGAAGATGGATGGAGCCAAATACAGGACCATTCTGGAAGAAAACCTGATAGAGTCTGCAAAAGACCTGAGACTGGGACGGAGATTTGTCTTCCAACAAGACAATGATCCAAAACATAAAGCAAAATCTACAATGGAATGGTTCAAAAATAAACATATCCAGGTGTTAGAATAGCCAAGTCAAAGTCCAGACCTGAATCCAATCGAGGATCTGTGGAAAGAACTGAAAACTGCTGTTCACAAATGCTCTCCATCCAACCTCACTGAGCTCGAGCTGTTTTGCAAGGAGGAATGGGAAAAAATGTCAGTCTCTCGATGTGCAAAACTGATAGAGACATACCCCAAGCAACTTACAGCTGTAATCGCAGCAAAAGGTGGCGCTACAAAGTATTAACTTAAGGGGGCTGAATAATTTTGCACGCCCAATTTTTCAGTTTTTGATTTGTTAAAAAAGTTGGAAATATCCAATAAATGTCGTTCCACTTCATGATTGTGTCCCACTTGTTGTTGATTCTTCACAAAAAAATGCAGTTTTATATCTTTATGTTTGAAGCCTGAAATGTGGCAAAAGTTCGCAAAGTTCAAGGGGGCCGAATACTTTCGCAAGGCACTGTAGTATCTTCCCAGGAAACTGCCCATGACATTTAAAGGTATTTGGTAATTTGTTATATTCATTGTTGATGTAATACTCTAAATGTTTTGCATGTCAGCAATCAAGTTTTCAAGATACAGTATATAACTTTCAATATACAGAAATACAGCCAGGTATTATGCATTTTGTATCATATGATGTAAAACATAATACCGACTGTATTTCTGCATTTTGAAAATGATTTATCTTGAAAACTTGATTGCTGATATGCAAAATATTTTGGGGACCACATCAACAATGGAGTAATGAAACATATTCAAAGAAGCCAGTACTAACTAACTAATTAATTAATGAACTAACTACTGTGCATTTGGAAAGTATTCAGACCCTTTGACTTTTTCCACATTTATGTTACAGCCTTATTCTAAAAATGGATTCAATCAAATAAAATCTACACACAATACCTCATAATGAAAAAGCAAAAACAGTTTTTAGAATTTCAGCAAATTTGTTCAAATTAAAAACAGAAATACCTTATTCAGACCCTTTGCTATGACACTCGAAATTGATCTCAGGTGCATCTTGTTTCCATTGATCAATCATCCTTGAGATGTTTCTACAACTATGATTGGAGTCCACCTGTGGTAAATTCAATTGATTGGACATGATTTGGAAAGGCACACACCTGTCTATATAAGGTCCCACAGTTGACAGTGCATGTCAGAGCAAAAACCAAGCCATGAGGTTGAAGGAATTGTCCGTAGAGCTCCGAGACAGGATTGTGTCGAGGAACAGATCTGTGGAAGTTTACCAGAAAATGTCTGCAGCATTCAAGGTCCCCAAGAACACAGTGATCTCCATCATTCTTAAATGGAAAAAGTTTGGAACCACCAAGACTCTTCCTAGAGCTGGCCGCCCGGCCAAACTGAGCAATCAGGGGAGAAGGGCCTTGGTCAGGGAGGTGACCAAGAACCTGATGGTCATTCTGAGAGAGCTCCAGAGTTCTTCTGTGGAGATGGGATAACCTTCCAGAAGGACAACCATCTCTGCAGCACTCCACCAATCAGGCCTT
This sequence comes from Oncorhynchus mykiss, assembly GCF_057628025.1. Classification (NCBI taxonomy): domain Eukaryota; kingdom Metazoa; phylum Chordata; class Actinopteri; order Salmoniformes; family Salmonidae; genus Oncorhynchus; species Oncorhynchus mykiss. Next base: position 7,356,870 of record NC_143031.1, read on the forward strand.
TATGTTAGAGTGGCCAGATGGAAGCCACTCCTCAGTAAAAGGCACATGACAGCCAGCTTGGAGTTTTCCAAAAGGCACATAAAGACTCTCAGACCACGAGAAACACGATTTTCTGGTCTGATGAAACCGAGATTGAACTCTTTTTGCTTTTTCTTTATGGGGTATTGTGTGTAGATTAATGAGGAAAAACTGTCAAGTGGCCTGAATACTTTCCAAATGCACTGTACCTACCTTACCTACCTACCTTACAATACCTACCTAGCTACCTTACCTACCTACCTTACAATACCTACCTACCTACCTACCTACATTACCTACCTACCTACCTACCTACCTACCTACCTACCTTACAATACCTACCTAGCTACATACCTACCTACCTACCGTACCTACCTACCTACCTTACAATACCTACCTACCTACCTTACAATACCTACCTACCTACCTTACAATACCTACCTAGCTACCTACCTACCTACCTACAGTACCTACCTACCTACCTAGCTACCTACCTAGCTACCTACCTAGCTACCTACCTACCTACCTACCTTACAATACCTACCTACCTACCTTACAATACCTACCTAGCTACCTACCTACCTACCTACAGTACCTACCTACCTACCTTACAATACCTACCTAGCTACCTAGCTACCTACCTACAGTACCTACCTACCTACCTACCTACCTACCTACCTACCTACCTACCTACCTACCTACCTAATTAACTAATTAACTAACCAACCTGCTGCCTGTTGAAGCCTGTGTCCTGGTCCTGACTGAGGAACTCCTCCATGGACACCAAGCGTGTGGTCGGCCTCTCCATGGAGTAGTCTGGTTCTGACTCCAGGGGAGAGGGGGCTCTGGGGGGCCGAAGAGGCTGTGTGTCCAGGGGGTTGGTGAGGTCCCCAGCGGGTGGCACAAGGGCCTTGGGCGGGGTGGGGTAGGGCTCAGGGGTTGAAAGGTTGACACGGGAGTCGTCCTCCACAGGGAGAAAGTCTGTGATGGACATGACAGGACGGGGAACTCTGGGGCGATCTGTGTCTGCTCTTCTCTGCTCCGTGGCCGCTGCTGGGCCTAGATGTGGGCTCTGGTTGGAGGACAAGGATATACAGTATTACATACGCTTAGTCAACATAGTTACAGTAATGTAGACTAGATAACGACAGGTGAGTTCTAGAGGTTCTAGATGAGTGTTCTAGAGTAGGTGAGTTCTAGAGTTCTAGATGAACATTCTAGAGCAGGTAAGTTCTAGATGAGTGTTCTCGAGCAAGTCAGTTCTAGATTAATGTTCTAGAGCAAGTAAGTTCTAGAGTTCTAGATGAGAGTTATAGAGTAGGTGAGTTCTAGAGTTCTAAATAAGAGTTATGGAGCATGTAAGTTTTAGAGTTCTAGATGAGCATTCTAGAGCAGGTAAGACCTAGAGTTCTAGATGAGTGTTCTAGAGCAGGTGAGTTCTAGATGACACTTCTAGAGCAGGTGAATTTTAGAGTTCTAGATGAGAGTTCTAGAGCAGGTGAGTTAGAGAATTTTAGAGCAGGTGAGTTTTAGGGTTTTAGATGAGAGTTCTAGAGCAGGTGAGACCTAGAGTTCTAGATGAGCATTAGTTAGAGAGGTTAGTTCTAGAGTTCTAGATGAATGTTCTAGAGCAGGTGAGTTCGATATGAGAGTTCTAGATCAGGGGAGTTCTAGATGACACTTCTAGAGCAGGTGAGTTTTAGAGTTCTATATGACAGTTCTAGATGAGAGTTCTTAATACGAGTTCTAGAGCAGGTGTTTAAGCAGTGTTGTACATACCGTTGTGGTGATGTGAGAAGCTGATGGTAGCATGGCCTGATAGGCTGACGGTACTGATGGTGACTTGGCCTGATAGTTTAGTGCTACTGGAGATGACACAGCCTCAAGCACTGCCAAGGCAGCCCAAGGGGGGACAGGAGATTTTGCTAAGGGGTTAGCCCAGACCTCCGCGTACGAGGCAGGGTGTGGGGAGCAGGCCTCTGTGTGGAGGGCCCCGTTAGGGCCCATGGCGTGGGCGACGTCTAGTGGCGGCGAGGCAGTGGCGTAGGGCAGCGTGGACACTTTGGCAGCTGAGTTCCCGTAAGATGGGGATTGGGGCTGGACGGGTGGTGACGAAGACAGGTAGGGGGGCGACTGGCGGACAGGAGTTGACTGATGCACTGGGGGTGACTGGTAGGAGGGCGACTGGTGGACAGGAGTTGACTGATGCACTGGGGGTGACTGGTAGGGGGGCGACTGGTGGACAGGAGTTGACTGATGCACTGGGGGTGACTGGTAGGGGGGCGACTGGTGGACAGGAGTTGACTGATGCACTGGGGGTGACTGGTAGGGGGGAGACTGGTGGACAGGAGTTGACTGATGCACTGGGGGTGACTGGTAGGGGGGCGACTGGTGAACAGGAGTTGACTGATGCACTGGGGGTGACTGGTAGGGTGGCGACTGGTAGATAGGGGTTGACTGACGAATGGGGGGTGACTGGTAGATAGGGGTTGACTGGTGAATGGGGGGTGACTGGTAGGGTGGCGACTGGTGGACAGGGGTTGACTGACGAATGGGGGTTGACGAGGAACAGGAGGCGGCCGAAGCCTGGCCGGTCATGATGTTGGACAACTTGGCGGGCACGTTGACTGGCACAGAGTCGATGGACTCCCCATGGGCAGACATGGTGCGCACAGTGAGCTCGTGGGCTGCCATCAGGGACTGGATCTGAGACGGGCCCATCAGGGCACTGCCCGCTGTTGGGGATGACACCTCCAACACCTAGGGTATTGCAGGAGAGGAGAGAGGGTTCAACAGTACAGACACACACTATCCTCACACCTCTGACACAAACAATAGACAGGTCAGCAGCGTGGGACAAGACATCACTACAGTCGAAGCTGAATCACCGACAAATACTGTGGAACACAAACACACACCACTGTCTTGAGAAAGAGAGCAATACAGAACCTCTCTTAAAACACTGGCCTGACAGACACACTCAATGGGCCTTTAGAGCCCAGAACCTCTCCTAAAACACTGGCCTGACAGACACACTCAATTCAAACTAATTTCAGAACTATTTCCCTCCCATCATAATTTCGTCGTCTTTTACATCCAAAACCTAAAACACGCTGCTCTGTGTCCAGTGAAGAAACACAATACTACAGTTCTCGCCTTTCTCTTGTCAGCGTAGATTGTGTATCCGGTGACGCGGACCCCGTTGGAGGTCCCAGCAGCATCGATGGTGACAGGCAGCCAGCTGATGAGGGCGATTCCCGGGGACGGCCCCTGCTCCAGCTGCACGCCTAGAGGAGCGTCTGGGGGGCCTGGGAGACGAGGGATTAAACATCAGACCACGAGCAAATCTCAGCTCATAAACAGCCCCCTGAATACATTCCTCTTCTCTAATCAGGGACTGTTTTAAAGACCGAGGACACCAGTTGAGTGGAATCTCTGGCAAATCACTGACATGACTCAAACTAGCTTTCGTGTAGAAACATAAAACCAGCAGTTCCTCAGCCCTCCTTACTTGGACTTGAGTATCTCTGATCTTCAGCAACTCTCTCCCCTGTCTCGCAACACGTACCTGCGGCCAACGTGGTGAAGGTGGTGGTGGCGGTCTTGTGTTCCCGTCTCTCCTGGGGAATCTCCCAGGGGGTTTGGTGCGGCTGAGCCTCCACCTTGACTGTGTACTGAAGGCTGGGCGTGAGGTTACCGAGGCACAGTGAGTAGCTGCCAGCCTTCACCAGTTCCATCTCCTCCTCATTCAAGGACACAACATGCACATAGTTACTGTTGCTCGGCAGCCAGGCCAGGCTGGCCGAGGTGGCGGTGACCCGGTCGACTCTGAGCTGGGTGGGCGCCACACACACGTCCCTGCCCACCAGTAATGAGCAACGGAGCTGGTCCGAGTTGCCGCGCTCCGTCAGGCTCTGCACAGACACCCGGTAGGCCTTGAGGGTGACGTCTAGTCTCTCTAGGACAGCTTTAGTCTGGGAGCCGAAGGGCACGTTGAGCTTCAGCTCCTGGTCCACGTATACATTGTAGCTCCACACGTTGCCCCAGCCCGCCGGCACCAGCGGTCCGTCCCAGCTGATGATGATGCTCTTGGCCAGCTGCTTGATGAGGGTGAGCTTGCGCGGGTAAGGCACAGTGCCCACCTCTAGGTCCAGATCCAGGCCGTTGGTGAGGGGGGCTGGGAGGGATGGATCCGAGGGGAACTGCTCCCCTGAGGGGACGGAGAGAGAAACCGGGACCGAGGCTGCTGGCGTAGGGTCTGTCCTCTCAGAGGTACCTGGGCCCCCAAGGCAGAGGTGGTGCTGGTGACTGGCGCTGTGCAGGCTGCTGTCCAGCAGGGAGTTGTGGGATATATCTGTGCCCTCTGGAACGTGGGCGCTTATCATGTCGTCGTCTGAGACACGCTCCACAAAGTTGGAGGGGACCAGCCCTCTTCGCCCGTCCATCAGCTCTCCTGAAGTGGGACAGAGAGAGAGGGGACTTCCGTTTGGTGTTTTGTTTCAGACACTAAAAACTTTGAAAGTGTTAACATTTCAGTGTTAAATTGTAACTTTCAGTGTTAACATTTCAGTGTTAAATTGTAACTTTCAGTGTTAACATTTCAACATAAAAAAATCTAAATATCAGTGTTAACATTGCAGTGTACATTTTTTTTACTTTCAGTGTTAAAACGTAAGGTTTTGGAGAAGTCCCACCTTCATAGAAGCCGTCGTCATCCATACCGCCATAAACATAGATGTACTCCCCAGCGGTGAGAGGCAGCTCCACCTCCGGGTTATCATTGGGACCATCGTAAGGGTTATAGCTGGAGAAAAATAAAGCCGTATTAGTATCAGAAACACAACTGATCTCATTGTTATTGTTAACTGTTGTATACCGAGATTCTCTGTGAAAAAGAGGAAGAAGAAGAAGAAACATTCTTTCTACTAATTAACGCCACTAAATCTAGCATCAAAACAATAACAAGGAGAAATCAACAACAAAGTGAGGTCATACTGCTGATTTGGCCGACGCTCTGTCTGCCAGTCCTTACCTGTATCTGGCAATGAACACCTGTAGCTGGGAGGCTCCCCTGAGAGCTGTGTAAGGCGCTGGGGATACATCGATGTCCAGCTCCTCCACTTCACTGGCCGTGTCAACCTGACGACATGACAGTCAACATGTTGTACTCTGTGCTGGTTGGTGGGTGAGAGCTTGACACCGCCAATTTAAATTCCCGCAGGGTTTTGTCCAGGATAATATTACATATTCATGTAGAAAAAAATGTATAGCACTCACTGGAATGTAAAGTGTCTTTGGATAAAAGCGCTTGCTAAATGTAAATAAATAAATAAATATACTTCGTATTGGAACATTGATCTGGGGCGGCAGGGTAGCCTAGTGGTTAGAGCGTTGGACTAGTAACAGGAAGGTTGCAAGTTCAAACCCCCGAGCTGACAAATCTGTCGTTCTGCCCCTGAACAGGCAGTTAACCCACTGTCATTGAAAATAAGAATTTGTTCTTAACTGACTTGCCTAGTTAAATAAAGGTAAAATAAAAAATCAGAGGTCATAACCTTCCCACCCCCTGGCTGGATCAATGCCTCCTGAATAGCAGAAGGCCACAAGCATGATTATTATTGTATTTCTGTCATCGACTTACTCCCTCTACATCAGAGATTCTGCAAAGAGATTTATGTATAACGTGGGGCAGCTGGGCACAATTCACAGTGGATTGGGACAGTGGCCACTAACAAGCTGCTTAAACAGTACCTTCTCTCAAAATACTCCCAGCATCAGCTTAATGATGACCGCCTATGTTTTCCTCTGGCTAATACTGCAGGCCGACACAAACATACAAACACCCTATTCCCTACAGACTACAGTGCACTACTTCCCCATATAGTGCAAAACGTGTTGACCAGGGCAGATTCGGTTCCAATAGACACACTGATATAAAAACACACTGATATAAATGTTGAGTGTGTTTGTTCGTCGTCTGGTCGTATGACTAGTTATAGGGTATGAATGATACACTACATGTAAACAATGAGAAAACAGACATCGTATTTGTAGCTCCCTGCCTGGGAAAAAACCTTTTCAGGATAATCACACACAACTACTACAACCTTTTATAATCCAAAACAGAATCCACAGCACTGGGATTATCTCACTAAATATGAGCTTTAGAGAGCCAGCTGTTGTTGGTAGTGTCTGGCTGGCTGGATGGATGGATGGATGGATGGATGAGAGGGAGGATAGACACTCACTACAGAGACTGGATGAGAGGGAGGATAGACACTCACTACAGAGATACTGGATGAGAGGGAGGATAGACACTCACTACAGAGATACTGGATGAGAGGGAGGATAGACACTCACTACAGAGATACTGGATGAGAGGGAGGACATATACCCACTACAGAGAGACTAGATGAGAGGCAGGTGTGACGACCCTCCCACTCTGTCTGCCGTATTTTGTCTTTGTTCTTGTTTCCTTCCTTATTAGGATGCCGGTGGGCGGAGTTGAGAGGGTCGTCAGCTACATGGGAAACACCTGGGCCCAGGTGTTTCCCAGGATAAATACACCCCTTCCCCATTCATGGAGGAGACTCTCTCCATGCAGACATTTGTAGATTGTGTTGTGGTTCTTGTTGACTTTTTGTTTGTTTGCTTTGGCACCTTTCAACACCCTGCATTATCACATTCATGCATGCAAAACACTCACTTACGCTACTGATTACTGATTACACACATCATTGTATATTTTCCTTAGTTGCTTTAGTTAATAAATATCTTTTGTTACTCCTTATCTCCACGTTGTCTCCCTTTGTTACGGGCTTTGAGCCGGTTCATGACAAGTGGGGGCTCGTCCGGGATATTTGAACTGTTGGTTTGGGAGACCGTGGAAGTACGTGTTTGTTTGTATATTGTGTTTGAGTTTAATAGGCCCAGTATTGGTTGCCTTTGGTTGGGTTGTGTGCTGCGTTGGAGAGAGCATAATGGTTAGTTTCCAGGCCCTGCCTAGCCTGGAAACGTTTGTTCTACTTTCTTTTGGGACATCAGTCTGAGGTGAGTAATCGGCTGTGTACCTCAGTGGGAGATTTGGGTAGGGTAGTGGAACTTGCTACCTGGAGCTATAGTTTTTTTCCCCTGATAGGCTTAGCGACATGTTTCATTTTTGGAATATGTTGGGCATGGTTAATGTTTGTTATTTTTGTGTGGTGTCTGTGGACTGAGCAGTTGTCTCGGGGGCACATCCGTGGCTTGGTGGAATTTACCAGCATGCTGGGGAGTTTTTCCTTGCCAGCGGGCTACAGTGCGTAAATTCCCACTGCAAATCTGCACGAAGACTAGGGTTGAGTTATTGTAGGTTTTGGGGAAGCTCCGTATCTCATCTCTCTTCTGTGGTGCTCAGGGTGATTGTCAATTATCGGGTTATGGTCTGGTGTGCTCAGCAGAGGGGAAGAGCGAGATTTTTTTTTTTTGTGTTTTGTTGTTGTAACTATGGCATCTTATATAGATGAATTCATTCGCTTTCCATCTGAGAAATTGTTAGATTTAGGTACTAAAGAACAGCTGTTGAAGGTCGCTGAACACTACAACGTTGAGATTAGTGATAAACGTCTAAAGAATTCTATTAGGTTGATATTGAAGGCCAATCTGATGGAGAGTGGTATTCTTGAAGTTACCACTGAGCCAGCCTCTGCTGAGAGTTTGTCGTCTCCCCATAACGTTACAATGGCCATTCCATCGGTTAGTCCAAGTAGTCTTCTTTTTGAACAGCAGAAAGAACTGCTTTTGTTACAGCTAGAGCATGATCGGCAAAGTAATCGTGAGAAGCTAGAGCATGATCGTGAGAAGCTAGAGCATGATCGTGTAAAGTATGAAAAGGAATTGGCATTTAAACAAGATATGGAGCGTGCTAAAATCAAGTTGCAACAAGAACGTATAGAGTTGGTTAGGGAAGGAAAGATCTCAGGGGAGAGTTTGTTTTGGGAAGGTGATCCAGATTTACCTAGGGGTAGTTCCTCTTTTGGTCGTGCCCCAGAGACATTTGATATTGTTGGGAACTTACGGTTATTGCCTCAGTTTAATGAAAGGGATCCCGAGACATTCTTTTCGTTGTTTGAGCGTGTTGCTGACGCTAGGAGTTGGCCTGATTCTGACCGCACTTTAATGTTGCAGTGTGTGCTGACTGGTAAAGCGCAGGAAGCATATTCAGCTCTTAGTGTACACGACAGTGCCAATTATGATAAAGTTAAAACAGCTGTGTTACAGATTTATGAATTGGTCCCTGAGGCTTACCGCCAACGATTTAGAACATTAAAAAGGGATGATAAGCAATCTCATGTTGAATTTGCGCGACAATTATCTTTACAGTTTAATCGCTGGTGTTCCGCCTCTGCAGTTGTGACTTTCCAAGGGCTGTGTGATCTGATTATGTTAGAACAATTTAAGGACACAACTCCAGATCGTATTGCCACGTATATTAACGAACAGAAAGTAAAGAATGTCGCTGAAGCTGCGGTTTTGGCGGACGAGTATGTGTTGACTCACAAAAGTGTCTTTGCAGAGCCTCGTATTCGGAAAGAGTGGGGGCGTTCGGATAGATTTGGGCTTCGCTCACCGAGATACTTTGGTTCACGGGCAGAGTTCTATTCAACTAAGGTTGAGCCTGACTCCCATAGTAAAGCTGACTTTGGGCAGGAGTGTCACTACTGTCAAGGTTCAGGTCATTGGAAAAACGAATGTCCACTTCTCAGGTCAAAGGGTGCTTACGCTAAATCTAAGCCTACCGCGTTAGCTGCACCTTTTCCACATCAGTTCACTCATGACTCATTTCCTCAGGCCCAGGAGAATGTGAAAGTCCAGATTGATCCAGACTATTTACCTTTTATTACGAAAGGTTTTGTGTCTATGTTAGGAAGTAAAGACCTAGTGCCAGTGAAGATCCTGAGAGACACAGGTGCCTCTGAATCATTTGTGTTGGAATCTGTGTTACCCTTTTCTGCTAAGACTGATTCGGGGAATAGTGTTCTAATTAGGGGAATAGGTTTGAACACTCTGTCAGTTCCATTGCATAAACTGATGCTGGATTGTGGACTGGTGAAAGGTGAAGTTGTTGTGGGAGTGCGGCCTTCGTTGCCTATTGAGGGTATCGACGTTATCCTTGGGAATAACTTGGCTGGTGAGCGTGTATGGCCTGCCGTGTTTCCATCTCTAGTGGTTTCCACTAAGCCGTCATTTGTTGGGATTCCTGATGAGAGTGTACAGAGTTTCCCAGAGGTGTTCTCTGCGTGTGCAGTGACACGTTCTATGAGCCGTGGCGAATTGGTCACTGCGCCGACTAATGATAATAATACAAAGAAGTATGCCACTGTTTTCCCTGTTATTCCGTTATCTGTAACCCGCTCAGATTTAATTAATGCGCAACGGGATGACCCCACGTTAGAAGAGTTGCGTGACCAAATTGTGCCTGTAGAACAGTTGGGAGATGTCGCCCATGGCTATTTTCTCCAAGAGGATGTCCTGATGAGAAAGTGGGTGTCTCATGATAGTTGTTTTCTGGGGGAGGCAATTAGTCAGGTTGTTGTACCAGTTAAGCTTCGTGACTTGGTGTTGGAAACTTCCCACAGCGACGTTGCTGGACATATGGGGGTGAGGAAAACCTACAATCGCATTTTAAGACATTTCTTTTGGCCTAGATTAAAGAGGGATGTTTCTGATTTTATAAAAACTTGTCACACCTGTCAATTAACTGGTAAGCCTAATCAAGCTATTAAACCGGTACCATTGTTTCCTATTCCTGTACTCAGCCAACCTTTTGAGTATCTGATTATTGACTGTGTGGGTCCCCTGCCTCGTTCTAAAAAGGGTAGCAGTTACCTGTTCACTGTGATGTGTCAGACCACTAGGTTTCCTGCTGCCTATCCTCTCCGATCTATCACAACTAAATCTGTGTTAAAAGCTTTGACTCAGTTTCTCTCATTGTTTGGAATCCCTAAGGTCATTCAGAGTGATCAAGGATTGAATTTCACCTCTAATCTGTTTAGTCAGGTTCTTCAACAGCTCCATATTAAACACAATTTGTCTAGCGCCTATCACGCGCAAAGTCAAGGAGCACTGGAACGTTTCCATCAAACTCTAAAGTCTTTATTGAGAGCTTATTGTACTGAGATGGATAAGGATTGGGAGGAGGGGTTGCCTTGGTTACTGTTAGCCGCTAGGGAGGTTTCACAGGAGAGCACGGGTTTCAGTCCAAATGACCTTGTGTTTGGACATAGGGTGCGTGGACTTTTATCTGTTCTCCAGGATGACTGGAAGTCTCCCGAGCCTCCTCAGTCCCTGTTATCGTATGTGTGTGATTTCCGGAGACGGCTGTATGCCGCTGGTGAAATGGCTAAAGAGAAGTTATCATCTTCACAGGAGAGGATGAAGGGCATATTTGATCGCCGAGCTGAGCCTCGTCAATTTAGTCCGGGTGACCAGGTTCTTGCTCTGTTGCCAATTGTTGGTTCTCCTTTTCAAGCCAAGTTTCAAGGTCCATATACAGTGTTGCGCCAGTACACTGAGCAAAATTATCTAGTGGCCACTCCAGAACGAAGGAAAGCACACCAGCTGTGCCATGTAAATCTGTTAAAACCCTATTATGCACGTTCCTCTGAGACTGAACAGTGGGATTCTGCAGAGGACGCTAAACCTGTTCTTTTGGCTGATACCGTTGTTTCCTTGGGTTCTTGTCATGCTAGATCTGTGCATGAGGAGGAAGATGTTCCTGGTCCTGACAATTGTATATTGCAGGGTAGATTGGAAAATTCAGAAACACTGGATATCTTAGACAGTCTTCTCACTCACCTACCTGTTGATGGGCGGAAAGAGATGGTTGGTCTGATTCAGAGATTTCCAGGTTTGTTTTCTGATACACCTACACGTACAAACTTAATGGAACATGATATTGACATTGGAGATGCTGACCCCATTCGTCAGCGGTTCTATAGAGTTTCTTCAGAGAAACTACGTTGTCTGGATGCTGAGGTCAAGTACATGCTGGAGAGTAAGATAGCAGAGCCTTCTTTCTCCAGTTGGGCTTCTCCCTGTATCTTGGTCAGTAAACCGGATGGAACAAACCGATTTTGTACGGACTACCGTAAGGTAAACAGTGTCACAAAGCCAGATTCATTTCCTCTTCCTAGGATGGAGGACTGTGTTGATCAAGTCGGTGCAGCTAAGTTTGTGAGCAAATTTGACCTGTTAAAAGGCTATTGGCAGGTGCCACTGACGACTAGGGCACGTGAAATCTCTGCCTTTATTACACCCTTTGGTCTGTACTCATATTCGGTTATGAGTTTCGGTCTGCGTAATGCACCTGCGACTTTTCAGCGACTTATGAACAGGGTTGTTGCCGGTCTGACCGGGTGCGCTGTTTATTTGGACGATGTAGTGATATATGCAGATACTTGGGAAGAACATCTGTCCCGTATTCAAGCCTTGTTCGAGCGTCTGGCTGCGGCTCGCCTCACAGTCAATCTGGCTAAATGTGAGTTTGCTCAGGCAACCGTTACATACCTTGGAAAAGTGGTTGGGCAGGGTGAAGTGCGTCCTGTTCGGGCGAAAGTGGTGGCTATTGATGCTTTTCCATCACCAACTACTAAAAAGGAACTGATGCGTTTCTTGGGCATGATTGGTTATTACCGTAGTTTTTGTAGTAACTTCTCTACTGTGGTCGCTCCCTTGACCGATATGCTGAAAGCTAAGGCTGTTTACGTTTGGTCTGCTCGTTGTCAACACGCTTTTGAAGAGGCAAAGAGGTTGCTTACCTCAACTCCGGTGCTGGCTGCTCCTCGCATGGATTTGTCATTTACCTTGCAGGTGGATGCTAGTCATGTGGGGGCAGGTGCAGTTTTGCTGCAAGCAGATGTGTCTGGGGTTGAGAGGCCTGTTAGTTTCTTTTCCAAAAAGTTTAACGATTATCAGTTGAACTATTCGGTTATTGAAAAGGAAGCACTAGCACTCATTTGGGCGCTACAACACTTCGAAGTGTATGTCGGGTCGGGGGTAGTACCTATTGTGGTCTACACTGACCATAACCCCCTCACTTTTTTGAGGTCCATGATGTGTCCAAACCAGAGGATAATGCGATGGTGTTTATTTTTACAATCATTCCATCTCGATGTGCGGCACATCAGGGGATCTGAAAACGTGATTGCTGATGCGCTCTCTCGTGCACCCTGCTCCTAAATGTTTACGGGACTGACCATTGCTTCCTATTGTCATGTTCTCTCTGTCCTGTCTGCTCCCTCCTGGTCTTGTTTTCTTCGTTCCTCTTAAATGTTGCTTCCTGTGCGAAGGTTGCTGAGGTTTGGGGAGGAGGTTGGCTGGGGCAAATTGTAAGTGTAAACACATAACCCCTCACCAATTTGGGACTGCAGGGGCTGGTATGTTGTTCCGGGGTCCTTGTTGGTCCCCGGTTTTATGGGGGGGAATGTGACGACCCTCCCACTCTGTCTGCCGTATTTTGTCTTTGTTCTTGTTTCCTTCCTTATTAGGATGCCGGTGGGCGGAGTTGAGAGGGTCGTCAGCTACATGGGAAACACCTGGGCCCAGGTGTTTCCCAGGATAAATACACCCCTTCCCCATTCATGGAGGAGACTCTCTCCATGCAGACATTTGTAGATTGTGTTGTGGTTCTTGTTGACTTTTTGTTTGTTTGCTTTGGCACCTTTCAACACCCTGCATTATCACATTCATGCATGCAAAACACTCACTTACGCTACTGATTACTGATTACACACATCATTGTATATTTTCCTTAGTTGCTTTAGTTAATAAATATATTTTGTTACTCCTTATCTCCACGTTGTCTCCCTTTGTTACGGGCTTTGAGCCGGTTCGTGACACAGGATAGACACTCACTACAGAGAGACTGGATGAGAGGGAGGATAGACACTCACTACAGAGAGACTGGATGAGAGGGAGGATAGACACTCACTACAGAGACTGGATGAGAGGGAGGATAGACACTCACTACAGAGATACTGGATGAGAGGGAGGATAGACACCCACTACAGAGAGACTGGATGAGAGGGAGGATAGACACTCACTACAGACTAGATGAGAGGGAGGATAGACACTCACTACAGAGATACTGGATGAGAGGGAGGACATATACCCACTACAGAGAGACTAGATGAGAGGGAGGCTAGACACTCACTACAGAGAGACTGGATGAGAGGGAGGATAGATACTCACTACAGAGAGACTGGATGAGAGGGAGGATAGACACTCACTACAGAGACTGGATGAGAGGGAGGATAGACACTCACTACAGAGACTGGATGAGAGCGAGGATTGACACTCACTACAGAGACTGGATGAGAGGGAGGGTTGACACTCACTACAGAGACTGGGTGAGAGAGAGGATAGACACTCACTACAGAGATACTGGATGAGAGGGAGGATAGACACTCACTACAGAGATACTGGATGAGAGGGAGGATAGACACTCACTACAGAGATACTGGATGAGAGGGAGGATAGACACTCACTACAGAGAGACTGGATGAGAGGGAGGATAGACACTCACTACAGAGAGACTGGATGAGAGGGAGGATAGACACTCACTACAGAGAGACTGGATGAGAGGGAGGATAGACACTCACTACAGAGACTGAGTGAGAGGGAGGATAGATACTCACTACAGAGACTGGGTGAGAGGGAGGATAGATACCCATGACAGAGAGACTGAATGAGAGGGAGGATAGACACTCACAACAGAGATTGGGTGAGAGGAAGGATATACACCCACGACAGAGAGAGTGGATGAAAGGGAGGATAGACACTCACTACAGAGAGACTGGATGAGAGGGAGGATAGACACTCACGACAGACTGGATGAGAGGGATCATAGACACTCACTACAGAGATACTGGATGAGAGCGAGGATAGACACTCACTACAGAGACTGGATGAGAGGGAGGATAGACACTCACTACAGAGACTGGGTGAGAGGGAGGATAGACACTCACTACAGAGAGACTGGATGAGAGGGAGGATAGACACGACAGAGAGACTGGATGAGAGGGAGGATAGACACTCACTACAGAGACTAGATGAGTGGGAGGATAGACACTCACTACAGAGAGACTGGATGAGAGGGAGGATAGACACGACAGAGAGACTCAGACCCAAAACTAGCTGCCTAGAACACAAAGCTGGACACTGCATGAGGGAGGGCCTGCTGCTTCAAAACTCCAACCCAAAAGGGTATTATCTTTCCCACTGTAAGTGCTGCATTTGTCTTTGGTCAATGTCCTACACCACAATGCCATGTGAGAGAGACAGAAAATAATTAATGCACAAAGCTGGAAACTGAATTAGAGAAGACCGAGACCAGCCAACCTCAACAAGGTCTTATTCTGTTATCTCTAACACTGATAGAAGACCGAGACCAGCCAACCTCAACAAGGTCTTATTCTGTTATCTCTAACACTGATACAAGACCGAGACCAGCCAACCTCAACAAGGTCTTATTCTGTTATCTCTAACACTGATAGAAGACCGAGACCAGCCAACCTCAACAAGGTCTTATTCTGTTATCTCTAACACTGATAGAAGACCGAGACCAGCCAACCTCAACAAGGTCTTATTCTGTTATCTCTAACACTGATAGAAGACAGACCCCCCCAACCAGGTCGTATTCTGTTATCTCCAACACTGATAGAAGACAGACCTCCAACCTCAACAAGGTCCTATTCTGTTATCTCCAACACTGATAGAAGACAGACCTCCAACCTCAACAAGGTCCTATTCTGTTATCTCCAACACTGATAGAAGACAGACCCCCCCAACCAGGTCTTATTCTGTTATCTCCAACACTGATAGAAGACAGACCTCCAACCTCAACAAGGTCCTATTCTGTTATCTCCAACACTGATAGAAGACACCCCCCCAACAAGGTCTTATTCTGTTATCTCTAACACTGATAGAAGACAGATCTCCAACCTCAACAAGGTCTTATTCTGTTATCTCTAACACTGATAGAAGACACCCCCCCAACCAGGTCTTATTCTGTTATCTCCAACACTGATAGAAGACAGACCCCCCCAACCAGGTCTTATTCTGTTATCTCCAACACTGATAGAAGACAGACCCCCCCAACCAGGTCTTATTCTGTTATCTCCAACACTGATAGAAGACAGACCTCCAACCTCAAGAAGGTCCTATTCTGTTATCTCCAACACTGATAGAAGACACCCCCCAACCAGGTCCTATTCTGTTATCTCCAACACTGACAGAAGACAGACCCCCAACAAGGTCTTATTCTGTTATCTCCAACACTGATAGAAGACACCCCCCAACAAGGTCTTATTCTGTTATCTCCAACACTGATAGAAGACAGACCCCCAACCAGGTCTTATTCTGTTATCTCCAACACTGATAGAAGACAGACCCCCAACCTCAACAAGGTGTTAAATCTGCTCCTGCCACGCCCTCTACTGCTCATCCTGTGTCTCCTTGACCTGCCGCCACTCCCCCTGTACTCTCTCACTCTCCCTCTCTCTCTCTCTCTCTCTCTCTGTGTGATTGTGTGGACAGAGACAGGTGTGCTGGTATGCCGGAGTCAGCAGATCCCCACCAGCTGCAATCTGTTCCATAATCAAGACCTCCACAAATACTCAGTCCTGCCACTTTCACACAACCCCTCTCGCTCCAGCCTCAGCCTCTGGACCTTACCCTGTCTCGACCCCTCTCGCTCCAGCCTTAGCCTCCGGACCTTACCCTGTCTCAACCCCTCTCGCTCCAGCCTCAGCCTCCGGACCTGGTTACCCTGTCTCAACCCCTCTCGCTCCAGCCTCAGCCTCCGCACCTGGTTACCCTATCCCAACGGCCCTCGCTCCAGCCTCAGCCTCCGCACCTGGTTTCCTGCATCCCGCCCGAGCTTCCCCTGGCCTGCCCTCCATCTTCCCCCTCTAACAAGTTCCAATTCTGTTATCTCCAACACTGATAGAAGACAGACCCCCCTCAACAAGTTCCAATTATGTTATCTCCAACACTGATAGAAGACAGACCCCCCTTAACAAGTTCCAATTCTGTTATCTCCAACACTGATAGAAGACAGACCCCCCTCTATTCTCCCTAGTGAATAGTGATTCTCCCTAGTGAATAGTGATTCTCCCTAGTGAGCAGTGATTCTCCCTAGTGAGCAGTGATTCTCCCCAGTGAGTTGTGATTTTCTCTAGTGAGAAGTGAATCTCCCAGTGAGTAGTGATTCTCCCCTAGTGAGTAATGATTCTCTCTTGTGATTCTCCCCAGTGAGTAGTGATTCTCTCTAGTGATTCTCCCCAGTGAGTAGTGATTCTCCCTAGTGAGTAGTGATTCTCCCTAGTGAGTAGTGATTCTCCCTAGTGAGTAGTGATTATTCCCAGTGAGTAGTGATTCTCCCCAATGAGTAGTGATTCTCCCCAGTGAGTAGTGATTCTCCCTAGTGAGCAATGATTCTCCCTAGTGAGTAGTGATTCTCCCTAGTGAGTAGTGATTCTCCCCCGTGAGTAGTGATTCTCCCTAGAGAGTAGTGATTCTCTCTAGTGAGTAGTGATTCTCCCTAGTGATTCTCCCTAGTGAGTAGTGATTCTCCCCAGTGAGTTGTGATTTTCTCTAGTGAGTAGTGAATCTCCCAGTGAGTAGTGATTCTCCCCCCGTGAGTAATGATTCTCTCTAGTGATTCTCCCTAGAGAGTAGTGATTCTCTCCAGTGAGTTGTGATTCTCTCCAGTGAGTTGTGATTCTCTCTAGTGAGTAGTGAATCTCCCTAGTGAGTAGTGATTCTCCCTAGTGAGTAATGATTCTCCCCCGTGAGTAATGATTCTCTCTAGTGAGAACTGATTCTCTCTAGTGATTAGTGATTCTCCATAGTGAGTAGTGATTCGCTCTAGTGAGTAGTCATTCTCCCTAGTGAGTAGTGATTCTCCCTAGTGAATAGTGATTATCCGTAGTGAGTAGTGATTCTCCCTAGTGAGCAGTGATTCTCCCTAGTGAGTAGTGATTCTCCCTAGTGAATAGGGATTCTCCCCAGAGAGTAGTGATTCTCCCTAGAGAGTAGTGATTCTCCCCAGTGAGTTGTGATTCTCCCTAGTGAGGAGTGATTCTCCGTAGTGAATAGTGATTCTCCCGAGTGAGTAGGGATTCTCCCTAGTGAGTAGGGATTCTCCCTAGTGATTATGGATTTTCCCTAGTGAGTAGGGATTCTCCCCCGTGAGTAATGATCTCTCTAGTGATTCTCCCTAGTGAGTAGGGATTCTCCCTAGTGAGTAGTGATTCTCCCTAGTGAGTAATGATTCTCCCCCGTGAGTAATGATTCTCTCTAGTGAGTAGTGATTCGCTCTAGTGGGGAGTCATTCTCCCTAGTGAGTAGTGATTCTCCCTAGTGAATAGTGATTATCCGTAGTGAGTAGTGATTCTCCCAAGTGAGCAGTGATTCTCCCTAGTGAGTAGTGATTCTCCCTAGAGAGTAGTGATTCTCCCCAGTGAGTTGTGATTCTCCCTATGGAGTAGTGATTCTCCCTAGTGAGTAGGGATTCTCCCGAGTGAGTAGTGATTCTTCCTAGAGAGTAGTGATTCTCTCCAGTGAGTAGTGATTCTCCCTAGAGAGTAGTGATTCTCCCCAGTGAGTTGTAATTCTCCCTAGTGAGTAGTGATTCTCCCTAGTGAGTAGGGATTCTCCCGAGTAAGTAGTGATTCTCCCTAGAGAGTAGTGATTCTCTCCAGTGAGTAGTGATTCTTCCTAATAAGTAGTGATTCTCCCCAACGAGTAGTGATTCTCCCCAATGAGTAGTTATTATCTCTAGTGAATCTCCCCAGTGAGCAATGATTCTCCGTAGTGAGTCTCCCTAGTGAGTAGGGATTCTCCCTGGTGAGTAGTGATTCTCCCTAGTGAGTAGTGATTCTCCCTAGTGAGTAGTGATTCTTCCCAGTGAGTAGTGATTCTCTCTAGTGATTATCCCTTGTGAGTAGTGATTCTCTCTAGTGACTCTCCCTTGTGAGTAGTGATTCTCCCTGGTGAGTAGTGATTCTCCCTGGTGAGTAGTGATTCTCCCTGGTGAGTAGTGAGTCTCTCTAGTGAGTAGTGATTCTCTCTAGTGAGTAGTGATTATCTCTAGTGAGTAGTGATTCTCTCTAGTGAGTAGTGATTCTCTCTAGTGATTCTCTCTAGTGTGCAGTGATTCTCCCTAGTGAGCAGTGATTCTCCCTAGTGAGCAGTTATTCTCCCTAGTGAGCAGTGATTCTCTCTAGTGAGCAGTGATTCTCCCTAGTGAGCAGTGATTCTCCCTAGTGAGCAGTGATTCTCCCTAGTGAGTGGTGATTCTCCTTAGTGAGTAGTGATTGAATGATATGAAACAGTCCTGGAGCTCTCACCTCGTGTGGCGTGGGGCTGGTCCTGCGTCGGCTGTGGTGGGGGCTGTGGTGGGGGCTGTGGTGGGGGCTGTGGTGGGACTCGGCTGACTTGGGGGAGAGGTGGGTGGTATCAGAGGCAGACTTGGGGGTGCTGGAGGACTTGGTCAGGCTGATGGTGGGCAGCTCACGGTGCTTTACGGTGGGGGAGCGTGTGAGACCCGCAGCGTGAGGGGTGGCCCCCATCCGTAGAGTTGCTGCCACATCTAGGAGGAAGAAGACACTTCATGAGCAAACATATACCACTTCTGGTTTTTCATGTTTATTAGGTAGGACAGTGAGAGAGTGAGAGGAAAGATAGGATGATAGAGCGTGGGTCGGATCGGAACCCATGTGAGCAGCAGCACGTGTTCTGGAGGCAGTGTCCTAGACAGCTGGTCACCCCAGGCCACACACATCTAACCCCAACTCTCCTGCTTGTAGTTAGCTAGGTGGTTGGTATGTGGTTGGTGTGCAGGCTGCTAGGCGACCAGTAGGACGTGAAGGTAGTGCAAGCAGGCAGGCCTACGTCATCCCAGGGTGATTAAACAGTGGAGTAAAACCCTCCTGTCTCCATCTTTCTCTGTGCTTAATTACATAAAAATTATACAATGTGATTTTCTGGATGTTTGTTTTAGATTCTGTCTCTCACAGTTGAAGTGAACCTATGATACAAATTACAGAACTCTACATGCTTTGCATGTAAGTAGGAATCCCTGCAAAATTGGCAGTGTATCAAATACTTGTTCTCCCCACTGTATATGGATGTATATATGGATGGATATATGGCTGGATATATGGCTGGATACATAGATGGATATATGGCTGGCTATATTAATGTATGGCTGGATATATGGCTGGATATATAGATGGATATGTGGATATATAGATGGATATACAGATGGATGTATATATAGATGGATATATAGATGGATATATGGATAGATATATAGATGATATATGGCTGTATATATGGATGTATATATGGATATAGAGATGGATATGTGGATATATAGATGGATATATGGATGTATATGTGCATATATAGATGGGATATATTGCTGGATATATAGATGGATATGTGGATATATAGATGGATATATGGCTGGATATATAGATGGATATATGGCTGGATATATGGTTGGATATGTGGATATATAGATGGATATATGGATGGATATGTGGATATATAGATGGATATGTGGATATATAGATGGATATATAGATGGATATGTGGATATATAGATGGATATACAGATGGATGGATATATAGATGGATATATGGCTGGATATATAGATGGATATATAGATGGATATATGGCTGGATATATGGATGGATATGTGGATGGATGGATATATGGATGGATGGATATATGGATGGATGGATGGATATATGGATGGATGGATGGATATATGGATGGATGGATATATGGATGGATGGATGGATATATGGATGGATGGATGGATGGATATATGGATGGATGGATGGATATATGGATGGATGGATATATGGCTGGATATATAGATGGATATATGGCTGGATATATAGATGGATATATGGATGGATGGATATATGGATGGATATATGGATGGATATATGGATGGATGGATGGATATATGGATGGATGGATGGATGGATGGATGGATGGATGGATATATGGATGGATGGATGGATATATGGATGGATGGATATATGGATGGATGGATGGATATATGGATGGATGGATATATGGATGGATGGATGGATATATGGATATATGGATGGATATATGGATGGATATATGGATGGATGGATGGATATATGGATATATGGATGGATATATGGATGGATGGATGGATATATGGATGGATGGATATATGGCTGGATATATAGATGGATATATGGCTGGATATATAGATGGATATATGGATGGATGGATATATGGATGGATATATGGATGGATGGATATATGGATGATATATGGATGGATAAATGGATGGATGGATATATGGATGGATACATGGATTGATGGATATATGGATGGATATATGGATGGATGATATATGGATGGATATATGGATGGATGATATATGGATGGATATATGGATGGATGGATATATGGATGATATATGGATGGATAAATGGATGGATATATAGATGGATATATGGATGGATGGATATATGGATGACTAAATGGATGGATGATATATGGATGGATATATGGATGGATGATATATGGATGGATATATGGATGGATGATATATGGATGGATATATGGATGGATGGATATATGGATGATATATGGATGGATAAATGGATGGATATATAGATGGATATATGGATGGATGGATATATGGATGGATAAATGGATGGATATATAGATGGATATATGGATGGATGATATATGGATGGATATATGGATGGATGGATATATGGATGGATAAATGGATGGATATATAGATGGATATATGGATGGATGGATATATGGATGGATATATGGATGGATGATATATGGATGGATATATGGATAGGTATATAGATGATATATGGCTGGATATATGGCTGGATATATGGATGGATAGATATATAGATGGATATATGGATGGATGGATATATGGATGGATGGATGGATGGATCTATGGATGGATGGATATATAGATGGATATATGGATGGATATATGGATGGATGGATATATGGATGGATATATAGATGGATGTATGGATGGATATATGGATGGATATATAGATGGATGTATAGATGGATATATGGATGGATATATAGATGGATATATAGATGGATGTATGGATGGATGGATATATAGATGGATAAATGGATAGATATATAGATGATATATGGCTGGATATATGGATGTATATATGGATGTATATATGGATATAGAGATGGATATGTGGATATATAGATGATATGTGGATATATAGATGGATCTGTGGATATATAGATGGATATATGGATGTATATGTGGATATATTGCTGGATATATAGATGGATATGTGGATATTCAGATGGATATATGGATGGATGATATATGGATGGATAAATGGATGGATATATAGATGGATATATGGATGGATGGATATATGGATGATATATGGATGGATAAATGGATGGATATATAGATGGATATATGGATGGATGGATATATGGATGGATATATGGATGGATGATATATGGATGGATATATGGATAGATATATAGATGATATATGGCTGGATATATGGCTGGATATATGGATAGATATATGGATGGATATATGGATGGATAGATATATAGATGGATATATGGATGTATGGATATATGGATGGATGGATGGATGGATGGATCTATGGATGGATGGATATATAGATGGATATATGGATGGATATATGGATGGATGGATATATGGATGGATATATAGATGGATATATGGATGGATATATGGATGGATATATAGATGGATATATGGATGGATATATGGCTGGATATATGGATGTATATATGGATGTATATATGGATATAGAGATGGATATATGGATATATAGATGATATGTGGATATATAGATGGATCTGTGGATATATAGATGGATATATGGATGTATATGTGGATATATTGCTGGATATATAGATGGATATGTGGATATATAGATGGATATATGGATGGATGGATGGATGGAAGGGTATATGGATGGATATATAGATGGATATACAGATGGATGTATATATAGATGGATATATAGATGGATATATGGATAGATATATAGATGATATATGGATGGATGATATATGGATGGATAAATGGATGGATATATAGATGGATATATGGATGGATGGATATATGGATGGATATATGGATGGATGATATATGGATGGATATATGGATGGATGATATATGGATGGATATATGGATGGATGGATATATGGATGATATATGGATGGATAAATGGATGGATATATAGATGGATATATGGATGGATGGATATATGGATGGATATATAGATGGATATATGGATGGATGATATATGGATGGATATATGGATGGATGGATATATGGATGATATATGGATGGATAAATGGATGGATATATAGATGGATGTAAAGATGGATGTATGGATGGATGGATATATAGATGGATATATGGATAGATATATAGATGATATATGGCTGGATATATGGATGTATATATGGATGTATATATGGATATAGAGATGGATATGTGGATATATAGATGATATGTGGATATATAGATGGATCTGTGGATATATAGATGGATATATGGATGTATATGTGGATATATTGCTGGATATATAGATGGATATGTGGATATATAGATGGATATATGGATGGATGATATATGGATGGATATATGGATGGATGGATATATGGATGATATATGGATGGATAAATGGATGGATATATAGATGGATATATGGATGGATGGATATATGGATGATATATGGATGGATAAATGGATGGATATATGGATGGATGGATATATGGATGGATATATGGATGGATGATATATGGATGGATATATGGATAGATATATAGATGATATATGGCTGGATATATGGCTGGATATATGGATAGATATATAGATGGATATATGGAAGGATAGATATATAGATGGATATATGGATGGATGGATATATGGATGGATGGATGGATGGATGGATCTATGGATGGATGGATATATAGATGGATATATGGATAGATATATGGATGGATGGATATATGGATGGATATATAGATGGATATATGGATGAATATATGGATGGATGGATATATAGATGGATATATAGATGGATGTATGGATGGATGGATATATAGATGGATATATGGATAGATATATAGATGATATATGGCTGGATATATGGATGTATATATGGATGTATATATGGATATAGAGATGGATATGTGGATATATAGATGATATGTGGATATATAGATGGATCTGTGGATATATAGATGGATATATGGATGTATATGTGGATATATTGCTGGATATATAGATGGATATGTGGATATATAGATGGATATATGGATGGATGGATGGATGGAAGGGTATATGGATGGATATATAGATGGATATACAGATGGATGTATATATAGATGGATATATAGATGGATATATGGATAGATATATAGATGATATATGGATGGATGATATATGGATGGATAAATGGATGGATATATAGATGGATATATGGATGGATGGATATATGGATGGATATATGGATGGATGATATATGGATGGATATATGGATGGATGATATATGGATGGATATATGGATGGATGGATATATGGATGATATATGGATGGATATATGGATGGATATATGGATGGATGATATATGGATGGATATATGGATAGATATATAGATGATATATGGCTGGATATATGGCTGGATATATGGATAGATATATAGATGGATATATGGATGGATAGATATATAGATGGATATATGGATGGATGGATATATGGATGGATGGATGGATCTATGGATGGATGGATATATAGATGGATATATGGATGGATATATGGATGGATGGATATATGGATGGATATATAGATGGATATATGGATGGATATATGGATGGATGGATATATAGATGGATATATAGATGGATGTATGGATGGATGGATATATAGATGGATATATGGATAGATATATAGATGATATATGGCTGGATATATGGATGTATATATGGATGTATATATGGATATAGAGATGGATATGTGGATATATAGATGATATGTGGATATATAGATGGATCTGTGGATATATAGATGGATATATGGATGTATATGTGGATATATTGCTGGATATATAGATGGATATGTGGATATATAGATGGATATATGGATGGATGGATGGATGGATGGAAGGGTATATGGATGGATATATAGATGGATATACAGATGGATGTATATATAGATGGATATATAGATGGATATATGGATAGATATATAGATGATATATGGCTGGATATATGGATGTATATATGGCTGGATATGTGGATTTATGGATGGATATATAGATGGATATATAGATGGATATATGGATGGATATATAGATGGATGTATGGATGGATGGATATATAGATGGATATATGGATAGATATATAGATGATATATGGCTGGATATATGGATGTATATATGGATGTATATATGGATATAGAGATGGATATGTGGATATATAGATGATATGTGGATATATAGATGATGTATATGTGGATATATAGATGGGATATATTGCTGGATATATAGATGGATATGTGGATATATAGATGGATATATGGATGGATGGATGGATGGAAGGATATATGGATGGATGGATATATGGATGGATATATGGATGGATGGATGGATATATAGATGGATATGTAGATGGATATACAGATGGATGTATATATAGATGGATATATAGATGGATATATGGATAGATATATAGATGATATATGGCTGGATATATGGATGTATATATGGATGTATATATGGATATAGAGATGGATATGTGGATATATAGATGGATATATAGATGGATATATGGCTGGATATATGGCTGGATATATGGCTGGATATGTGGATATATGGATGGATATATAGATGGATATATAGATGGATATATGGATGGATGGATGGATATATAGATGGATATATGGATAGATATATAGATTATATAGCTGGATATATGGATGTATATATGGATGTATTGCTGGATATATAGATGGATATGTGGATATATAGATGGATATATGGATGGATGGATGGATGGAAGGGTATATGGATGGATATATAGATGGATATACAGATGGATGTATATATAGATGGATATATAGATGGATATATGGATAGATATATAGATGATATATGGCTGGATATATGGATGTATATATCGATGTATATATGGATATAGAGATGGATATGTGGATATATAGATGAATATATAGATGGATATATGGCTGGATATATGGCTGGATATATGGCTGGATATGTGGATATATGGATGGATATATAGATGGATATATGGATGGATGGATGGATATATAGATGGATATATGGATAGATATATAGATTATATAGCTGGATATATGGATGTATATATGGATGTATTGCTGGATATATAGATGGATATGTGGATATATAGATGGATATATGGATGGATGGATGGATGGAAGGGTATATGGATGGATATATAGATGGATATACAGATGGATGTATATATTGATGGATATATAGATGGATATATGGATAGATATATAGATGATATATGGCTGGATATATGGATGTATATATGGCTGGATATGTGGATTTATGGATGGATATATAGATGGATATATAGATGGACATATGGATGGATATATAGATGGATGTATGGATGGATGGATATATAGATGGATATATGGATAGATATATAGATGATATATGGCTGGATATATGGATGTATATATGGATGTATGTATGGCTATAGAGATGGATATGTGGATATATAGATGATATGTGGATATATAGATGGATCTGTGGATATATAGATGGATATATGGATGTATATGTGGATATATAGATGGGATATATTGCTGGATATATAGATGGATATGTGGATATATAGATGGATATATGGATGGATGGATGGAAGGATATATGGATGGATGGATATATGGATGGATATATGGATGGATGGATGGATATATAGATGGATATATAGATGGATATACAGATGGATGTATATATAGATGGATATATAGATGGATATATGGATAGATATATACATGATATTTGGCTGGATATATGGATGTATATATGGATGTATATATGGATATAGAGATGGATATGTGGATATATAGATGGATATATAGATGGATATATGGCTGGATATATGGCTGGATATATGGCTGGATATGTGGATATATGGATGGATATATAGATGGATATATAGATGGATATATGGATGGATGGATGGATATATAGATGGATATATGGATAGATATATAGATTATATAGCTGGATATATGGATGTATATATGGATGTATATATGGATATAGAGATGGATATGTGGATATATAGATGATATGAGGATATATAGATGAATTTGTGAATATATAGATGGATTTATGGATGTATATGTGGATATATGGCTGGATATATGGATATATAGATGATATGTGGATATATAGATGGATTTGTGGATATATAGATGGATATGTGGATATATAGATGGATATGTGGCTGGATATATGGATGAATATGTGGATATATAGATGGATATGTGGATATATAGATGGATATGTGGATATATAGATGATATATGGATGTATATGTGGATATATAGATGGGATATATTGCTGGATATATAGATGGATATGTGGATATATAGATGGATATATGGCTGGATATATGGATGAATATGTGGATATATAGATGGATATGTGGATATATAGATGAACATATGGCTAGATATATGGGTGGATATGTGGATATATAGATGGATATATGGATGGATATGTGGATATATAGATGGATATGTGGATATATAGATGGATATATAGATGGATATGTGGATATATAGATGGATATATAGATGGATATATGGCTGGATATATGGCTGGATATGTGGATATATAGATGGATATATGGATGGATGGATGGATGGATATATGGATGGATAGATGCCTGGATATATGGATGGATATATGGATGGATATATGGATGGATGGATGGATGGATATATGGATGGATGGATGGATGGATATATGGATGGATGGATGGATGGATGGATGGATGGATGGATGGATATATAGATGGATGTATATATGGATGTATATATGGATGGATGGATGGATGGATGGATGGATGATGGATATATGGATGGATGGATGGATGGATATATGGATGGATGGATGGATATATGGCTGGATATATCGATGGATAAATGGATGGATATATGGATGGATGTATATATGGATGTATATATGGATGGATGGATGGAGGGATGGATGGATGGATGGATGGATATATGGATGGATGGATGGATATATGGCTGGATATATCGATGGATATATGGATGGATATATGGATGGATATATGGATGTATATATGGATGGATATATGGATGGATACAGTATGGACTTTAAGGGATACTTTAAAGCCAGCTGTGGCCAGGTTTACAAAATATCATGTTCTCATACGCGTCTGCATCAAAGTGAATTTATCAAGTGGAATCCCTTTCAAACTCAATCATGGCAAATGTAATACATTCCTACTATCTACATGGAGATCCACAGTTGGAACAAACACTTTACTTTAGCTATCTTCAGTGTAAAATGCATCTTGGTATAAACTATAGACCACATGGGTTGACTGTGTCTGAGGGAGATTCGGTAGTAGTATTTGAAAGGAGGCCGAGGGGGCATACGAAGGCCATATGAAAATATAAATTTATTGGGATGGGAAGTGTATATCATGAGGGGAATAATAGTGAGTATGAGGAACGTATTAGTCTCATTACGGTAATATGATATGGTTGTCATAGTTGTGGTGATATCATTGGACAACAGTTGCCCAATGGTGTGCAATAGTGTCATTACGGTAATATAATATGGTTATAATAGTTATGGTGATATCATGGGAATAACAGTTGCCCAATGGTGTGCAATAGTGTGATGACGGTAATAATGGTCGCTATGGTTACCTCCGGTGAGGCCCACCCCGTTGGTCAGATGGCAGAGAGGGGGGTTAGTGAGGATGGTGGAGCCAGACAGGTCCAGTTTGCCAGCCTGTAGTCTGAAGGTCTCCAGCTCATGGCTGAGCAGGCTGAACTGTTCACTCTGGCTGTGACACTTATTCTCCAACTCCCGCACCTTAGACTGAAGAGCACAGAGACAAAAAAAATATATAAGTACAGGTTTATATCGTTCCTTTCAGTTTCATTTCTAAACCTCTGAAATCATATATATATATATTTTTTTTTTACATTTAGCTCACAATAAATAACCTCAATAATCACGCTGTGCGATAGAGCAGCAAGCTATAGCTCAGTGAGGAAAGACGAGTGTCGAGCGCCAGATGCAACTGGGGAGAGAGGGTGGAGGGTGGAGGCTTGGTTTGGAGTGCTGAGCCTCGTGATGTCAAAGCATTATGTGTATTAGGCCCAGAGAATTGTACCTACTGAGGAGCGGCTTCTACGGACAAACTTTTAACATCTTTGAACTTCAGAGTCGGCTTAAAGTTGGACCAGAGGAGTTAGCTAGCTAACAGAGCGGCACCAGAATGAAAAAGTGCCTTATCTTTTAGTAGTTGATACATCCAATGTGCCCTAACTAGCATTGAAAAAGTTGAACCATTCTTCGTTGATAAAACATCTCTCAATCTATCTATTGAATCACGCTTGAAACTTCAGTAGGGTACAGCTACGCTTCAGAGGAGGAGCTACAGCTACGCTTCGGAGGGGGAGGGGCTACAGCTACGCTTTGGAGGGGGGAGGGGCTACACTTCGAGGTGGGAGGGGCTACGCTTCGGAGGGGGGGAAGGGCTACGCTTCGGAGGGGGGAAGGGCTACGCTTTGGAGGGGGAGGGGCTACAGCTACGCTTCAGAGGAGGGGCTACAGCTACGCTTCAGAGGAGGGAGGGGCTACAGCTACGCTTCGGAGGGGGAGGGGCTACAGCTACGCTTTGGAGGGGGGAGGGGCTACACTTCGAGGGGAGAGGGGCTACGCTTCGGAGGGGGGAAGGGCTACGCTTCGGAGGGGGGAGGGGCTACAGCTACGCTTCAGAGGAGGGGCTACAGCTACGCTTCAGAGGAGGGAGGGGCTACAGCTACGCTTCGGAGGGGGAGGGGCTACAGCTACGCTTCGGAGGGGGAGGGGCTACAGCTACGCTTCGGAGGGGGAGGGGCTACAGCTACGCTTCGGAGGGGGAGGGGCTACAGCTACACTTCGGAGGGGGGAGGGGCTACAGCTAAGCTTCAGAGGGGGAGGGGCTACAGCTACGCTTCGAAGGGGGAGGGGCTACAGCTACACTTCGAAGGGGGAGGGGCTACAGCCTACACCCACACACACTGGCAAAGCTGTTCAGCTGGCAGGCAGACACTGGAGGAAGTTTCTGATTGACAGAGGGAGGGCTTTGCATAGGTGCTCTGTAGATTTTTTTTGTGGACTGAAAGAAAATGCTTGAACGTAAAAAAAAAAATATTAACCGGTTTCCATGGTTTTAAAATAACGGTTCTGTTTTGGAACAGTATAGAACACTTTGTTCCAAGCTCTGATTCTGCTTCTTGAAAATGTCTGTTATTTTCTGGAAACAGTTCCAACCCCTGATTATAACATGCAAACACTCACTTACAATTACAATAATTTGTAAAAAAATAAATTAAAAAGACAAATAAGGTAGGAAAAGGAGGGTGGAGGGTGAGTAACAGGTTTCAAGGCCTAAGTAGGAGGTGTTGGTTTTATGGGTAAGGTGACAAACAGAATCTGAAGTGTAGCTAGTGTAGTTTGCCGCGTGGTCGTGCAGCGCTCACAGTCACTCTAGCAAAGCCATTACATAGCCACAGCTATGAAGAACACTCTACAGAATGAATGCTCTACAGGGTTTATAGAATGCTCTACAGGGTTTACAGAATGCTCTACAGGGTTTATAGAATGCTCTACAGGGTGTACAGAATGCTCTACAGGGTTTACAGAATGCTCTACAGGGTTTATAGAATGCTCTACAGGGTTTATAGAATGCTCCACAGGGTGTACAGAATGCTCTACAGGGTGTACAGAATGCTCTACAGGGTGTACAGAATGCTCCACAGGGTGTACAGAATGCTCTACAGGGTTTACAGAATGCTCTACAGGGTTTATAGAATGCTCTACAGGGTTTATAGAATGCTCCACAGGGTGTACAGAATGCTCTACAGGGTTTACAGAATGCTCTACAGGGTTTATAGAATGCTCTACAGGGATTATATAATGCTCTACAGGGTTTTCAGAATGCTCTACAGGGTTTATAGAATGCTCTACAGGGTTTATAGAATGCTCTACAGGGTTTATAGAATGCTCTACAGGGATTATAGAATGCTCTACAGGGATTATAGAATGCTCTACAGGGATTATAGAATGCTCTACAGGGTTTATAGAATGCTCTACAGGGATTATAGAATGCTCTACAGGGATTACAGAATGCACTACAGGGTTTATAGAATGCTCTACAGGGTTTATAGAATGCTCTACAGGATTTATAGAATGCTCTACAGGGATTATAGAATGCTCTACAGGGATTATAGAATGCTCTACAGGGATTACAGAATGCACTACAGGGTTTATAGAATGCTCTACAGGGTTTATAGAATGCTCTACAGGATTTTATAGAATGCTCTACAGGGATTATAGAATGCTCTACAGGGATTATAGAATGCTCTACAGGGATTATAGAATGCTCTACAGGGTGTACAGAACGCTCTACAACGTGTACAGAACGCTCTACAAGGTGTACAGAACGCTCTACGGGGTGTACAGAACGCTCTACAGGGTGTACAGAACGCTCTACAGGGTGTACAGAACTCTCTACAGGGTGTACAGAACGCTCTACAGGGTGTACAGAACTCTCTACAGGGTGTACAGAACTCTCTACAGGGTGTACAGAACTCTCTACAGGGTGTACAGAACTCTCTACAGGGTGTACAGAATGCTCTACAGGGTGTACAGAATGCTTTACAAGGTTTATAGAATGCTCTACAGGGTGTACAGAATGCTCTACAGGGTTTATATAATGCTCTACAGGGTTTATAGAATGCTTTACAGGGTGTACATAATGCTCTACAGGGTGTACAGAATGCTCTACAGGTTGTACAGAATGCTCTACAGGGTTTATAGAATGCTCTACCGTGTTTACAGAACTCTCTACAGGTTGTACAGAACTCTCTACGGGGTTTAGCGTCAGACCCCAGTAAGTTTCTATAAGTGGCTGGTTTCGCTTCTTGTTGTGGTGGGAGTTTCCTGGTACTGATGTGACAGGGGCCTGCAGCTACATGAAACAGACACAAGCGAGTGCACTGACACACACACACACACACACACACACACACACACGTCTGAACACAGCTTCCTGTCAAACCTGTCAAACCAAACACCAAGCCAAGCGTGTACCAAATGACTGCTAGCATGAACCAAGTCAAATGGGGACAGACAGCAAGTAGATCCAACTGACTACACAGAATGTGAATAGAATTTCCCATTCTCTTACGAGATTTGAGTCACTGTGCTGCTCACTGTAAAACAGATCAAGCTCCCAATAGAGAGACTGGGTTAAACTACTTTGAGATGAGAGAAAGACAATAGATATAGTGAGGAGAGAGGAGACAGAGAAGCCCCACTATGTTAGGGTCAAAGCTCGACTGCCTAAGAAAACAGGCTAACTCTATCTTAACACCCTGAGCTTAAATCCCAAGCCAATTCTCCTATGACCAAGGTTCCGTGCACTCAGCCCAGCGGGGTACTGGAGTCCGTGCCATAGATACACTCTAATCTAGCAGCAGAGTCACTCGTCCCCGGGCTTTTTCACACACACACACACTGCTCGCGCAGACATGCATACACACACAAACACACACACTGCTTGTAGTCCAGCAATAGGCCTGAACCCCCCCACCACACACACACACACACACACACACACTGCTCGCGCACACACGCACACACACACACACACACAAAAGCCGGAATCAGAGGAACTCTCTGTGTCCACACAAAGGGATTATTTAAAATGGACAAAATTAACACTAGGCCTGTATGTAACTGATTGAAACACACAGCTGTGTAGGAAAAGGCACATAGTACATACAGTACAATACACTGACACACACACTAAACCTGGAGCCTGTCGCCTTACAGACACACTAAACCTGGAGCCTGTCGCCTTACAGAGAGCACAAATCAGCATGCTCACGCTGCAGTCAAAGCCTGCTACAACATTATAGACCACCTCCACTGTAGCTAGAGAACATTAGAGGCCATCTTTGCCTTTCCACGAATACCTCCCTAGAAATAACTACCATCAGGCTATCACCGACACTGACGTTTACATTTGTCCTTCATTCTAAACCTAATGAGCCGCTAACTTGCTGCACGGACACCTGTGTCTATGGGTTTGCAGAGGTTGGGAACGGGGTGGTTGAAGTTGGGAACGGGATGATTGAGGTTGAGGTTGGGAACGGGATGGTTGAGGTTGAGGTTGGGAACGGGATGGTTGAGGTTGAGGTTGGGAACGGGATGGTTGAGGTTGAGGTTGGGAACGGGATGGTTGAGTTTGAGGTTGGGAACGGGATGGTTGAGGTTGAGGTTGGGAACGGGGTGGTTGAGGTTGGGAACGGGGTGGTTGAGGTTGGGAACGGGGTGGTTGAGGTTGGGAACGGGGTGGTTGAAGTTTGGGAACGGGATGGTTGAGGTTGGGATCTGGGTGGTTGAGGTTGGGATCTGGGTGGTCAAGGTTGAAAACGGGGTAGTTGAGGTTGGGAATGGGGTGGTTGAGGTTGGGAACGGGATGGTTATGGTTGAGGTTGGGAACAGGGTGGTTGAGGTTGGGATCATGGTGGTTTAGGTTGGGAACGGGGTGGTTGAGGTTTGGGAACGGGGTGGTTGAGGTTGGGAACGGGGGTGGTTGAGGTTGGGAACGGGGTGGTTGAGGTTGGGAACGGGGTGGTTGAGGTTGGGAACGGGGTGGTTGAGGTTTGGGAACGGGATGGTTG
>NC_143031.1:7627500-7737500 GCF_057628025.1 Oncorhynchus mykiss
GGTAAAAAGCCAATTTGACATTTGCTCAGTACATTACGTCTCTCTCTCTCTCTCTCTCTGTCGTCTCTGTCGTCTCTGTCTCTCTCTCTCTGTCGTCTCTGTCTCTTTCTCTCTCTCTCTCTCTCTCTCTGTCTCTGTCTCTGTCTCTGTCTCTCCCTTTCCCTCTCTCGTCAAGGTGCTCAAAAATTTAGCTCACAAGCCAGCAACCTGGTAGTAGGTGAATTCTTTGATGGTTAAGTAAGGTACATGGTTAGGCTGTGGTTAGGCTGTGGTCAGGCTGTGGTCAGGCTGTGGTCAGGCTGTGGTCAGTGCTGTGGTCAGGCTGTGGTCAGGCTGTGGTCAGTCTGTGGCCATGCTGTGGTCAGGCTGTGGTTAGGCTGTGGTTAGGCTGTGGTCTGTGCTGTGGTTAGGCTGTGGTCAGGCTGTGGTCAGTGCGGTGGTCAGGCTGTGGTCAGTGCGGTGCTCAGGCTGTGGTCAGGCTGTGGTTAAGCTGTGGTCAGTGCTGTGGTTAAACTGTGGTTAATCTCTGGTCAGGCTGTGGTCAGGCTGTGGTTAAGCTGTGGTTAAGCTCTGGTCAGGCTGTGGTCAGTGCGGTGGTCAGGCTGTGGTCAGTGCGGTGGTCAGGCTATGGTTAATCTGTGGTGAGGCTGTGGTTAAGCTGTGGTCAGTGCGGTGGTCAGGCTGTGGTTAGTGCGGTGGTCAGGCTGTGGTCAGTGCGGTGGTCAAGCTGTGGTCAGTGCGGTGGTCAATCTGTGGTCAGGCGGTGGTTAATCTGTGGTCAGTGCGGTGGTTAATCTGTGGTTAGGCGGTGGTTAATCTGTGGTCAGGCGGTGGTTAATCTGTGGTTAAACTGTGGTTAATCTGTGGTTAGGCTGTGGTTAATCTGTGGTCAGGCTGTGGTTAATCTGTGGTCAGGCGGTGGTTAATCTGTGGTCAGTGCGGTGGTTAATCTGTGGTCAGGTTGGCTGACTGACATGGTAGAGCTGCTTGGGCAGTTTGAACCCAGGAATGATGATGGCTCTTGGTGGATTTGTTCTGTAGCCTATTAGACCTGCACTCTGCTGCTCAACATAGAGGCTAGTCAATTACTGCAACATGCTATTCTAATCAAATCAGATTGTGACTAAACATGAAAGGTACCCTAGGCTCTACAAGTTCTCCCTATAGAGACCCTACGGGAAGTCTACACTAGACCTACTGTCACAGCATGTGTATGACAATAACCCTCTCTCTTAGTCTACGAATGTTCAATTATAGGGTGTGGTTAAATGGTTTAGAATACAACATACCACCTCGATACCACTACAGCACCCTGCACAGAGTAAAAGCGTATGATTCTAACGGTAGAATCCTATTCGTTAACCATTATCAGGCACTGACTGTGCTCCCAATAAGGATTGTTACATCACTACACACTGACACGCCTTTTTTTCTGGCGCTGACGCAATCCAGGGAAAGTGGTAATGTTGGGGAGGGAGTGTCTCGTCCGTACGCACAGACAGCCGGGAGCAGCTGAAGCAAGAGGAGTTCTGGTAACATTTCGCTGCATTGCTGAAAGTGACACATTATCATTTAAAACTTGAACAATTCTAGAATAGCATTGTATCAACGACAGCTAGAATGGTAGATCGCGAGCCACTGGTGCAGAAAGCCAGGCTGGCCGAACAGGCTGAAAGATATGATGATATGGCAGCAGCCATGAAATCGGTAAGTTCTGCTTTGGAATCGTATTTCTGAGTTTAATAAGCGATCATAAATATCCGCCACTAACGGTGTAATTTCCTCCCGTTTAAAAATGATATATACATTTACATACATAACAATTGCGATGTAT
Source organism: Oncorhynchus mykiss (assembly GCF_057628025.1). Taxonomy (NCBI): domain Eukaryota; kingdom Metazoa; phylum Chordata; class Actinopteri; order Salmoniformes; family Salmonidae; genus Oncorhynchus; species Oncorhynchus mykiss. The sequence continues at coordinate 7,629,335 of NC_143031.1, forward strand.
CTATCCTATGGCAATCATCGTTGCCTGTTTATAGTATTCCATATTTAATTAGATGCATATTCGGTGTATTAAACATGCCCTGAAAGATCATTATTATGACAAAACCTTTACCTTGAATAAGACAGGTGATAGCCAACATATCATGCCATTTACATTTTCGGGAACGTGACAGGCCCATAGCTTACTTACTACAATACATATCCGTTTTGTTTTAAATCCAGCAATTGTTTGCACCACCACATTCGTTATCTAAATGAAAGGCATGTTTAGTGAAACATTGAGTTATGGTCAAGTATTGCCTTATAGGATAAAGTGGTTGTCAGTGTGGCCACGAGCTGTCAGATGAAGGAAACAAAAACTGAATGCGGACTGTTTGATCTTGGGGCGGTGCCTTTTTTTACGGTGGTGCTTTTTAATCAGCTAGACAGCATGGCAACAATGATGGGGAGTAATAACGGAATAACGGCTCTGGCGATGAAACCTGTTTGTTTACTTGTTGATCTAACTGAATGAAATGGGAAACGGATAATATTGGCAAGGAGAGGCAGGGGAATCTTCGTGTAAAATGATGTGCTTTTAGGGGTAGACACCAGAGAGAACAAGCAATTCAGTGGCACTGTAGCCTTTACTTTAAGCTACTGTTTAAAATAGTGACATGGCTGGAGGTAGGGATGGCTCAATCCCCTGATTGTGATACTGATCTCTAACCATGACAATTTCCCGCGAAGATCCATGTTGTATTAGTTCTATCTAACATTGTGAGGAAATACGTTTACGCACCACACACAAAGTCAGTAGCACGCGCTGTGTAGAATAAAGCAAACGTTAGCTGACTGTTGTAGCCTATATCGATTTTCGCAAAATACAATGTGTCGGTAAAATATCATCCTGGGAACGTGAAACGTGGGTGGTAGCAGAAATCCTTCTAGAACGTTCTTTGGTTGTCATATTGCAGTGGGGGCAGACTGGAGCGTGTTAGAATGGTCGGAATGGTTCTGAATTCCATCTCTAAGATAACCGGCATTGTTGCAGCCAATGCTGTATCATTGCATTCTCCTCGACCTCGTCGCAAGGAGGGCGTAGCAGATACTTGTACGAGGCGTGTCGCAGAATGTGCCAAGGTGCAGTACCCGTATTGCACCATTTCAGGAATCGGACTCAGCACCTTTTTATCATTGGCCTACTATTGAGAAATGCATAAGGGGGCTTGATATAATCAGAATGATGATATTGACTACTCGGTGTATAAACACTAGCTGAGATAGTGGATGATATGGTCAGGTCAGTATGTGGTAGTGGTCCCTGGCCTGGGATGTATGTCCAATGTGGTAGCCTGTCAAGCCTATCTCTTATCCTTATCCTGACCAAACAAACATGAAGGTACAATCTACCCAACACAGTAGGTTGGTGGTACCTTAATTGGGGAGGATGGGCTAGAGGTAATGGCTGGAGCAGAATCAGTGGAATGGTATCAAATACACCAAACATCCTTTTATTATTAATAATATTATTATTTGACCCTGCTGGTCATCTATGATCATTTGAACATCTTGGCCATGTTCTGTTATAATCTCCACCCGGCACAGCCAGAAGAGGACTGGCCACCCCTCATATTCTGTTTCCTTTCTAGGTTTCTTCCTAGGTTTTGGCCTTTCTAGGGAGTTTTTCCTAGCCACCGTGCTTCTACACCTGCATTGCTTGCTGTTTGGGGTTTTAGGCTGGGTTTCTGTTTGGGGTTTTAGGCTGGGTTTCTGTTTGGGGTTTTAGGCTGGGTTTCTGTTACAGCACTTTGAGATATCAGCTGATGTAAGACAGGCTTTATAAATGAATACACTTGATTGTGGTTTCCAGGTGTTTGATGCCATTCCATTTGCTCCGTTCCAGCCTTTACTGTGAGCCGTCCTCCCCTCAGCAGGCTCCACTGACACCCAGTAGTATATTCGGTCTCTATTACATCAATAGAATAGAGAAGGAAGAGAGCATAGCAGGCTATTCACCTTAATGAGTACACAAGCCAATAGTGATTGGCTATATTCACCTCTGAGGAAATGCTCTGTCACAGACTACTAGTCCATAGAGGGCATGGCATAATTGCCTTGAACAGGGCGCTCTAATGTTGAACGTTAGGTTGTCACTAAGCAGTTACCGTACTACACTGTAATAACACAGACACAGAGTCCATTGCAGAAGCTGGCTGTAGTATTAGCCAGCAAGTCAGCCAGTCAGTATGTAATGTAAAGGAATCATGTTCTCCAGGGTTAAGGTCAGTATGTAATGTAAAAGAATCATTGCATCCTAATCATTGCATCCTAATCATTGCATCCTAATCCCCAGCCCCCATCCTTCTCCCCCCGTCTCCAACCCCATCCTTATCCCCCATCCCCAGTCTCCAACCCCATCCTTATCCCCCATCCCCAACCCCATCCGTATCCCCCAGACCCAGCCCCATCTCCATCTCCAACCCCATCCTTATCCCCCCATCCCCAACCCCATCCTTATCCCCCCATCCCCAACCCCATCCTTATCCCCCAGCCCCATCCCCAACCCCATCCTTATCCCCCCAGGCCCAGACCCAGCCCCATCTCCAACCCCATCCTTATCCCCCCAGACCCAGCCCCAACCCCATCCTTATACCCCAACCCCATCCTTATCCCCCCATCCCCAACCCCATCCCCTTATCCCCCCCATCCCCAACCCCATCCCCATCCCCAACTCCATCCTTCCCCCCCCATCCCCAACCCCATCCCCTTATCCCCCCCATCCCCAACCCCATCCCCAACCCCATCCTCCCCCCCATCCCCATCTCCAACCCCATCCTTATCCCCCCAGCCCCATCCTTATCCCCCCAGACCCAGCCAAATCCCCAACCCCATCCTTATCCCCCCAGCCCCATCCCCAACCCCATCCTTATCCCCCATCCCCAACCCCATCCCCTTATCCCCCCCATCCCCAACCCCATCCCCTTATCCCCCCAGACCCAGCCCCATCCTTATCCCCCAGCCCCATCCTTATCCCCAACCCCAATCCCCAGCCCCAACCCCATCCTATCCCCAGCCCCATCCTAATCCCCAGCCCCCATCCTTATCCCAGCCCCAACCCCAGCCCCTACCTCAACCCCAGCGGCAGCTCCAACCCAAGCCTTCTCCGGATTACAAATTACAGTAGACTATTACTATCTGGCTATTACTCAAATCTGCCAAATGGTAAATCCTGCCTCTATGTTGTGAATATACTGCCCCATCCTGATCAATCCTTTCTCAGTATGTTGTGAATATACTGCCCCATCCTGATAAATCCTGCCTCAGTATAATGTGAATATACTGCCCCATCCTGATAAATCCTGCCTCAGTATGTTGTAGCATAGACAGTTATCGCCCTTACTAGTAACATGAACCTGCTTTCATACCAACACAGTTACTAACTCTTGGTTTTTCTTCATGCCTTCTGGGTTATACAACTTTTATCCATTGTATTTTTAGAAGCCTTTAGCAGCTGCAATGAGAGAGAGAGAGAGAGAGAGAGAGAGAGAGAGAGAGAGAGAGAGAGAGAGAGAGAGAGAGAGAGAGAGAGAGAGAGAGAGAGAGAGAGAGAGAGAGAGAGAGAGAGAGAGAGAGAGAGAGAGAGAGAGAGAGAGAGAGAGAGAGAGAGAGAGAGAGAGAGAGAGAGAGAGAGAGAGAAAAAAAATCTATAAAAAACTGCAGTCGTGTATGGTTATATAACAGCAAAGAGCTACTTGAAGCAACCCCCCCCCCCCCGACACACACACACACACACATCCTCCTTTCTCTCTCTCTCTCTCTCTCTCTCTCTCCTTAACCAGCCATCCTCTCATAGCTCGTGACGTCAGGTAGCGCGCGCCGTCTTGGTGCTCTGCAGCCTGAGTGAAGGAGAGATGTCACTTTAGCTTAGAGATAAAGAGGGGAAACAAGGTAGTGAGGCAAGATAAAGGACAGTAAGGGTGAGAGGGAGATGGGGAGAGAAAGAGAGAGGTGGGTGGGTGTGAGAGATGGGGAGAGAAAGAGAGAGGTGGGTGGGTGTGAGTGATGGGGAGAAAGAGAGAGGTAGTGGGTGTGAGAAAGAAAGAGAGAGGTGGTGGGTGTGAGAGATGGGGAGAGAAAGAGAGAAATGGTGGGTGTGAGGTGAGTGATGGAAAGATGATGGGTGTGAGAGATGGGGAGAGAAAGGGAGAGGTTGTGGGTGTGAGAGAATGGAGAGAAAGAGAGAGGTAGTAGGTGTGGGGAGATGGAGAGAAAGAGAGGTAGTAGGTGTGAGGTGAGGTGAGTGATGGAAAGGTGATGGGTGTGAGAGATGGGGAGAGAAAGAGAGAAATGGTGGGTGTGAGAGATGGGGAGAGAAAGAGAGAGCTTGTTGGTGTGAGAGATGGGGAGAGAAAGAGAGAGGTTGTGGGTGTGAGAGATTGGAGAGAGAAAGAGAGGTGGTGGGTGTGAGTGATGGAGAGAGAGAAAGAGAGAGGTTGTGGGTGTGAGAGAAGGAGAGAAAAAGAGAGAGGTGCTGGGTGTGAGAGATGGAGAGAAAGAGAGAGGTGGTGGGGTGTGAGAGATGGAGAGAGAAAGGAGAGAGGTGGTGGGTGTGAGTGATGGAGAGAGAAAGAGAGAGGTAGTGGGTGTGAGAGATGGAAAGAGAGAGGTGGTGGGTGTGAGAGAAGGAGAGAGAAGAGAGAGGTGGTAGGTGTGAGAGATGGAGAGAGAAAGAGAGAGGTGGTGGGTGTGAGTGCTGGAGAGAGAAAGAGAGAGGTGGTGGGTGTGAGAGATGGAGAGAGAAAGAGAGAGGTGGTGGGTGTGAGAAGGAGAGAGAAGAGAGAGGTGGTGGGTGTGAGAGATGGAGAGAAAGAGAGAGGTGGTGGGTGTGAGAGGTGGAGAGAGTGAGGAGAGAGGTAGTAGGTGTGAGAGATGGAGAGAAAGAGAGAGGTGATGGGGTCTGAGAGATGGAGAGAAAGAGAGAGGTGGTGCGTGTGAGAGATGGAGAGAAGAGAGAGGTGGTGGGTTGTGAGGTGAGAGATGGGGAGAGCAAGAGAGAAATGGTGGGTGTGAGAGATGGGAGAGAAAGAGAGAGCTTGTTGGTGTGAGAGATGGGGAGAGAAAGAGAGAGGTTGTGGGTGTGAGAGATGAGAGAGAAGAGAGGTGGTGGGTGTGAGTGGGAGAGAGAGAAAGAGAGAGGTTGTGGGTGTGAGAGAAGGAGAGAAAAAGAGAGAGGTGCTGGGTGTGAGAGATGGAGAGAAAGAGAGAGGTGGTGGGTGTGAGAGATGGAGAGAGAAAGAGAGAGGTGGTGGGTGTGAGTGATGGAGAGAGAAAGAGAGAGGTAGTGGGTGTGAGAGATGGAAAGAGAGAGGTGGTGGGTGTGAGAGAAGGAGAGAGAAGAGAGAGGTGGTAGGTGTGAGAGATGGAGAGAGAAAGAGAGAGGTGGTGGGTGTGAGTGCTGGAGAGAGAAAGAGAGGGTGGTGGGTGTGAGAGATGGAGAGAGAAAGAGAGAGGTGGTGGGTGTGAGAAGGGAGAGAGAAGAGAGAGGTGGTGGGTGTGAGAGATGGAGAGAAAGAGAGAGGTGGTGGGTGTGAGAGGTGGAGAGAGAAAGAGAGAGGTAGTAGGTGTGAGAGATGGAGAGAAAGAGAGAGGTGATGGGTCTGAGAGATGGAGAGAAAGAGAGAGGTGGTGCGGGTGAGAGATGGAGAGAAAGAGAGAGGTGGTGGTTGTGAGGTGAGAGATGGGGAGAGGAAAGAGAGAGGTGGTGGGTGTGAGAGATGGAGAGAGAAAAAGAGAGGTAGTGGGTGTGAGAGATGGAGAGAGAAAGAGAGAGGTGGTGGGTTGTGAGATGGAGAGAGAAAGGGAGAGGGTGGTGGGTGTGAGAGAAGAGAGAGGTGGTGGGTGTGAGAGATGTGGAGAGAAAGAGAGAGGTGGTGGGTGTGAGTGATGGAGAGAGAAAGAGAGAGGTGGTGGGTGTGAGAGATGGAGAGAGAAAGAGAGTGGAGGGAGTTGAGAGATGGAGAGAGAAGAGAGAGGTAGTAGGTGTGAGAGAAGGAGAGAGAAGAGAGAGTAGTAGGTGTGAGAGAAGGAGAGAGAGAGGTAGTAGGTGTGAGAGGAGAGAGAAAGAGAGAGGTAGTAGGTTTGCGTGATGAAGAGAGAAGAGAGAGGTAGTAGGTGTGAGTGATGGAGAGAGAAAGAGAGAGGTAGTGGGTGTGAGAGATGGAGAGAGAAAGAGAGAGGTAGTGGGTGTGAGTAATGGTGAGAGAAAGAGAGAGGTAGTAGGTGTGAGTGATGGAAGAGAAAGAGAGTGGTAGTGGGTGTGAGAGATGGAGAGAGAAAGATAGAGGTAGTGGGTGTGAGAGACGGAGAGAAAGAGACAGGTGGTGGGTGTGAGAGATAAAGAGAGAGGTAGTGGGTGTGAGAGATGGAGACAAAGAGAGAGGTGGTGGGTGTGAAGAGATGGAGAGAGAAAGGGAGAGGTGGTGGGTGTGAGAGGATGAGAGAGGTGGTGGGTGTGAGAGATTGGGAGAGAAAGAGAGAGGTGGTGGGTGTGAGTCATGGAGAGAGAAAGAGAGAGGTGGTGGGTGTGAGAGATAGAGAGAGGTGGTGGGTGTGAGAGATGGAGAGAGAAAGAGAGAGGTAGTAGGTGTGAGAGAAGGAGAGAGAAAGAGAGAAGTAGTAGGTGTGAGTGATGGAGAGAGAAAGAGAGAGGTGGTGGGTGTGAGCGATGGAGAGAGAAAGAGAGGGGTGGTGGGTGTGAGAGATGGAGAGAGAAAGAGAGAGGTGGTGGGTGTGAAATGGAGGTGGTGGGTGTGAGCGATGGAGAGAGAGAAAGAGAGGGGTGGTGGGTGTGAGAGATGGAGAGAGAAAGAGAGAGGTAGTAGGTGTGAGAGAGAAGGAGAGAGAAAGAGAGAAGTAGTAGGTGTGAGTGATGGAGAAAAAAAGAAAAAGAGAGGTGGTGGGTGTGAGCGATGGAGAGAGAAAGAGAGGGGTGGTGGGTGTGAGAGATGGAGAGAGAAAGAGAGAGGTAGTAGGTGTGAGAGAGGAGAGAGAAAGAGAGAGGTGTGGTGGGTGTTAGCGATGGAGAGAGAAAGAGAGGGGTGGTGGGTGTGAGAGATGGAGAGAGAAAGAGAGAGGTAGTAGGTGTGAGAGAAGGAGAGAGAAAGAGAGAGGTAGTAGGTGTGCGAGAAGGAGAGAGAAAGAGAGAGGTAGTCGGTGTGAGTGATGGAGAGTTGGGGAGAGCCAGGGACATGTAGAACGAGGCCCACTCTTGTGTCAGCCCTATATTAGCCTATGTCCAGCCTTGTGAGGGGATACAGAGGTAGAACAAAACGAGTGAGGTGGGAGCTTCTTAGTTCTCCCCCTAACTCCTCCACTAACCTCCTCCCCTTGGGAACACCCTCTTATAGGGTTTTACTACTTTTATCTCACGTCTATAGACATCAGACATGTGTTTGCCTGAGGAATGATGCAGAGTAAACAGCCATTAGCCCTCCGAGAGAAATAATTGATCTTTTGGATTTCTGTTGCTTTTGTTGTTTGGAGTTGACAGCAGCTAGTGTGGGGATGAGTCACGAGAGAGCTAGGGACGATTGATGAGCATTACGGGCAGACAGAGGACTCTATTGTGATCCCTGCACCACAGCTTCCGTTAGTCCTTTCAGTTTCACCCCAAATGCTGCTTAAACACCCCCAGGCTCCGTCAAACTGCACACAGAGATATCAACATGGCATCCACAAGTTCACCTGACTCAATTCCAAAATCCCAAAGTATCCCTTTAAAACTGCAACTTATTTGTTGAAGCCCCATGGCATAATGTGTAGAATTGCAGGAAACAAACTCAGACATAATAATAATTGAAAAAAAATCTGTTGTCGAGAGGGAGGACCGCTAAATGTTTTGCTCAAAAATGTCCCTTACGGCCTCCAAAAGGCTAGGGCCGGTATGTGTGGGTAGGGATGTGCATAAGCAGACCCGCGAGCCACTGTGGCCCCTCATGAGTTCAGATTTTTCAGTGCCCCCCCCCCCCCCCACCCCTATCAAAGTTGCCCATCCCTGAAGTAGCCCATAAACCAGTGATATTCAAACTTTTCAGCGGGAACCCCATGTTTTTTCTGCTATAATTTCTGGGAACCCCAAATCGAATGACGACCTTAATTTCAATCAATTTTTACACCTTTTTTTTTGTTTACCTTAAATTCATTGCATTTTCATCTCTTATCAAAATAAAAATAAACCAATAAATACTTGTACTTAATAAAATAGTATTTTTCTATTTATCTTTCATTAAAAAACATTTGTATATTGTCCCATAAAATAATATTTTGCGGATCCCACTGTAGTTTCCCGTGACCCGGACTTTGAATACCACTGCCGTAGAGGGAATCGTCTTCTACACATCGATTTGTGGACTGTATATGTGTGTTTGTGTGTTACACCCCAACCTACTACTACCCCACTATACCCAACCCACTAAGCCACTATACCCAACCCACTACCCCACTATACCCCAACCCACTACCCCACTATACCCCAACCCACTACCCCACTATACCCCAACCCACTACCCTACTATACCCAAACCCACTACCTCACTATACCCCAACCCACTACCCACTATACCCCAACCTACTACTACCCCACTATACCCCAACCCACTACTACCCCACTATACCCCAACCCACTACCCCACTATACCCCAACCTACTACTACCCCACTATACCCCACCCAATTCTACTACCCCACTATACCCCCAACCCACTACCTCACTATACCCCACCTACTACTACCCCACTATACCCCAACCCACTACCCCACTATACCCAACCCACTACCCCACTATACCCCAACCACTACCCCACTATACCCCAACCCACTACCCCACTATACCCAACCCACTACCCCACTATACCCCAAACCACTACACCCAACCACTACCCTACTATACCCCAAACCACTACCTCACTATACCCAACCCACTACCCCACTATACCCCAACCTACTACTACCCCACTATACCCCAACCCACTACTACCCCACTATACCCCAACCCACTACCCACTATACCCCAACCTACTACCCCACTATACCCCAACCCACTACCCCACTATACCCCAACCCACTACCCACTATACCCCAACCTACTACTACCCCACTATACCCCACCCAATTCTACTACCCCCACTATACCCCAACCCACTACCCCACTATACCCCACCTACTACTACCCCACTATACCCCAACCCACTACCCCACTATACCCAACCCACTACCCCACTATACCCCAACCCACTATACCCCAACCCACTACCCCACTATACCCCAACCCACTACCCCACTATACCCCAAACCACTACACCCCAACCCACTACCCTACTATACCCCAAACCACTACCTCACTATACCCCAACCCACTACCCCACTATACTACAACCTACTACTACCCACTATACCCCAACCCACTACTACCCCACTATACCCCAACCCACTACCCCACTATACCCCACCTACTACTACCCCACTATACCCCAACCCACTACCCCACTATACCCAACCCACTACCCCACTATACCCCAACCCACTACCCCACTATACCCCAACCCACTACCCCACTATATCCCAACCCACTACACCCCAACCCACTACCCCACTATACCCCAACCCGCTACCCCACTATATCCCAACCCGCTACACCACTATACCCCAACCCGCTACACCACTATACCCCAACCCGCTACACCACTATACCCCAACCCGCTACCCCACTATACCCCAACCCACTACCCCACTATACCCCAACCCACTACCCCACTATACCCCAACCCACTACCCCCCAAACCACTGCCCCACTATACCCCAATCCACTACTCCACTATACCCCAACCCACTACCCCACTATACCCCAACCCGCTACACCACTATACCCCAACCCGCTACCCCACTATACCCCAACCCGCTACCCCACTATACCACAACCCACTACCCCACTATACCCCAATCCACTACCCCACTATACCCCAACCCACTAAGCCACTATACCCCAACCCACTACCCCACTATACCCCAAACCACTATACCCCAACCCACTACCCCACTATACCCCAAACCACTACACCCCAACCCACTACCCGACTCTACCCCAACCCACCTCCCTACTATAACCCAAACCACTACACCCAAACCCACTACCCTACTACCCCACTATACCCCAACCCACTACCCCACTATACCCCAACCCACTACCCCACTACCACACTATACCCCAAACCCACTACCCCACTATACCCCCAACCCACTACCCCACTATACCCCAACCCACTACCCCACTATACCCCAAACCCACTACCCCACTATACCCCAAACCCACTACCCCACTATATCCCAAACCCACTACCCCACTATATCCCAATCCCACTACCCCACTACCCCACTATACCCCAAACCCACTACCCCACTATACCCCAAACCCTCTACCCCACTATATCCCAAACCCACTACCCCACTACCCCACTATATCCCAAACCCACTACCCCACTACCCCACTATATCCCAATCCCACTACCCCACTACCCCACTACCCCACTACCCCACTACCACACTATACCCCAACCCACTACCCCACTATACCCCAAACCACTACTCCACTATACCCCAACCCACTACCCCACTATACCCCAACCCGCTACACCACTATACCCCAACCCGCTACCCCACTATACCCCAACCCGCTACCCCACTATACCCCAACCCACTACCCCACTATATCCCAACCCACTACACCCCAAACCACTACCCCACTATACCCCAATCCACTACTCCACTATACCCCAACCCACTACCCCACTATACCCCAACCCGCTACACCACTATACCCCAACCCGCTACCCCACTATACCCCAACCCGCTACCCCACTATACCACAACCCACTACCCCACTATACCCCAATCCACTACCCCACTATACCCCAACCCACTAAGCCACTATACCCCAACCCACTACCCCACTATACCCCAAACCACTACACCCCAACCCACTACCCCACTATACCCCAAACCACTACACCCCAACCCACTACCCTACTCTACCCCAACCCACCTCCCTACTATAACCCAACCCACTACACCCCAAACCACTACCCCACTATACCCCAATCCACTACTCCACTATACCCCAACCCACTACCCCACTATACCCCAACCCGCTACACCACTATACCCCAACCCGCTACCCCACTATACCCCAACCCGCTACCCCACTATACCACAACCCACTACCCCACTATACCCCAATCCACTACCCCGCTATACCCCAACCCACTAAGCCACTATACCCCAACCCACTACCTCACTATTCCCCAACCCACTACCCCACTACACCCCAACCCACTACCCTACTATACCCCAACCCACTACCCCATTATACCCCAAACCACTACACTCAAGCCCACTACCCCACTTTACCCCAACCCACTACCCCACTATACCCTAAACCCACTACCCCACTATACCCCAAATCCACTACCCCACTATACCCCACCCCACTACCCCACTACACCCCAACCCACTACCCTACTATACCCCAACCCACTACCCTACTATACCCCAACCCACTACCCCACTATACCCCAAACCCACTACCCCACTACCCCACTATACCCCAACCCACTACCCCACTATATCCCAACCCACTACCCACTATACCCCAACCCACTACCCCACTATACCCCAAACCCCTACCCTACTATACCCCAAACCCACTTCCCCGCTATACCCCCAACCTACTACCCCACTACCCCACTATACCCCAAACCCACTACCCCACTATACCCCAAACCCACTACCCCACTATACCCCAAACCCACTACCCCACTATACCCCAAACCCACTACCCCACTATACCCCAAACCCCCTACCCCACTATACCCCAAACCCACTACACCACTAAACCCCCTAACCCACTACCCCACTATATCCCAAACCCACTACCCCACTATACCCCAAACCCACTACCCCACTACCCCACTATATCCCAAACCCACTACCCCACTATACCCCAAACCCACTACCCTACTACCCCACTATACCCCAACCCACTACCCCACTATACCCCAACCCACTACCCCACTACCCCACTATACCCCAAACCCACTACCCCACTATACCCCAAACCCACTACCCTACTATACCCCAAAACCACTACCCTACTATAACCCAAACCCACTACCCCACTATACCCCCAACCCACTACCCCACTATACCCCAACCCACTACCCCACTATACCCCAAACCCCCTACCCCACTATACCCCAAACCCACTACCCCACTATACCCCAAACCCACTACCCCACTATATCCCAAACCCACTACCCCACTACCCCACTATATCCCAAACCCACTACCCCACTACCCCACTATATCCCAATCCCCACTACCCCACTACCCCACTATATCCCAAACCCACCACCCACTACCGCACTATATCCCAAACCCACTACCCCACTACCCCACTATATCCCAAACCCACCACCCACTACCGCACTATATCCCAAACCCACTACCCCACTACCCCACTATATCCCAAACCCACTACCCCACTATACCCCAACCCACTACCCCATTACCCCACTATACCCCAACCCACTAACCCACTACCCTACTATACCCCAAACCCACTACCCTACTATACCCCAAACCCACTACCCCACTATACCCCAACCCACTACCCCCACTATACCCCAACCCACTACCCCACTACCGCACTATACCCCAACCCACTACCTCACTACCCCACTATACCCCAAACCCACTACCCACTACACCCCAACCCACTACCCTACTCTACCCCAACCCACCTCCCTACTATAACCCAACCCACTACACCCCAAACCACTACCCCACTATACCCCAATCCACTACTCCACTATACCCCAACCCACTACCCCACTATACCCCAACCCGCTACACCACTATACCCCAACCCGCTACCCCACTATACCCCAACCCGCTACCCCACTATACCACAACCCACTACCCCACTATACCCCAATCCACTACCCCACTATACCCCAACCCACTAAGCCACTATACCCCAACCCACTACCTCACTATTCCCCAACCCACTACCCCACTATACCCCAACCCACCACCCCACTATACCCTAAACCCACTACCCCACTACCCCACTATACCCCAAATCCACTACCCCACTATCCCCCCACCCACTACCCCACTACACCCCAACCCACTACCCTACTATACCCCAACCCACTACCCCACTATACCCTAAACCACTACACCCAAGCCCACTACCCCACTTTACCCCACCCCACTACCCCACTACACCCCAACCCACTACCCTACTATACCCCAACCCACTACCCCACTATACCCCAAACCCACTACCCCACTATACCCCAAACCCACTACCCCACTACCCCACTATACCCCAACCCACTACCCCACTATATCCCAACCCACTACCCCACTATACCCCAACCCACTACCCCACTATACCCCAAACCCCCTACCCTACTATACCCCAAACCCACTTCCCCGCTATACCCCCAACCTACTACCCCACTACCCCACTATACCCCAAACCCACTACCCCACTATACCCCAAACCCACTACCCCACTATACCCCAAACCCACTACCCCACTATACCCCAAACCCCCTACCCCACTATACCCCAAACCCACTACACCACTAAACCCCAAACCCACTACCCCACTATATCCCAAACCCACTACCCCACTACCCCACTATACCCCAAACCCACTACCCCACTACCCCACTATATCCCAAACCCACTACCCCACTATACCCCAAACCCACTACCCTACTACCCCACTATACCCCAACCCACTACCCCACTATACCCCAACCCACTACCCCACTACACCCCAAACCCACTACCCCACTATACCCCAAACCCACTACCCTACTATACCCCAAAACCACTACCCTACTATAACCCAAACCCACTACCCCACTATACCCCCAACCCACTACCCCACTATACCCCAACCCACTACCCCACTATACCCCAAACCCCCTACCCCACTATATCCCAAACCCACTACCCCACTACCCCACTATATCCCAATCCCACTACCCCACTACCCCACTATACCCCAAACCCACTACCCCACTATACCCCAAACCCACTACCCCACTATATCCCAAACCCACTACCCCACTATATCCCAAACCCACTACCCCACTACCCCACTATATCCCAATCCCACTACCCCACTACCCCACTATATCCCAAACCCACCACCCACTACCGCACTATATCCCAAACCCACTACCCCACTACCCCACTATATCCCAAACCCACTACCCCACTATACCCCAAACCCACTACCCCACTATACCCCAAACCCACTACCCCACTATACCCCAACCCACTACCCCATTACCCCACTATACCCCAACCCACTACCCCACTACCCCACTATACCCCAAACCCACTACCCTACTATACCCCAAACCCACTACCCCACTATACCCCAACCCACTACCCCCACTATACCCCAACCCACTACCCCACTACCGCACTATACCCCAACCCACTACCTCACTACCCCACTATACCCCAAACCCACTACCCTCTATACCCCAAACCCACTACCCTACTACCACACTATACCCAAACCCACTACCCCACTACCCCACTATACCCCAACCCACTACCCTACTATACCCCAAACCCACTACCCCACTATACCCCAACCCACTACCCCACTATACCCCAACCCACTACCCCACTATACCCCAACCCACTACCCCACTACCCCACTATACCCCAACCCATTACCCCACTACCCCACTATACCCAAACCCACTACCCCACTACCCCACTATACCCCACCCCACTACCCCACTATACCCCAACCCACTACCCCTCTACCCCACTATACCCCAACCCACTACCCTACCGTATTACCTACACTGGTCATTGTCCTTCTCTCCTTGGCAGTATATCCAGCTGCGGCGACAGATGGTAGAGTATGGATGACCAAAACAAAGCAGATCTCTGTCAGTTTGCATCCCTCCCTGGCCACTAGCTGGCCACTAGCGAGTCATCTAGCCAGAGGGGAAGGTTGGGATTGGCCAGATGTAGGAGGAGGGGAAGATAAGTTGTTTTGACATTGAAGGTACTTTATCGATGAAGGAGTGGAGTGTTATTTATCCTTATTTCACAAGTTAAGTTGACTGTTTTACAGAAACAACCTGGGGAAGAATGCGCCAATTGGAAGCTGGGGATGATTAGGTGGCCATGATGGTATGGAGGCCAGATTGGGAACTTAGCCAGGACACCAGGGTTAACACCCCTACTCTTACGATAAGTGCCATGGGATCTTTAGTGACCACAGAGAGTCAGGACACTCGTTTTAACATCCCATCCGAAAGACAGCACCTTACACAGGGCAATTTCCCATTCATTGCCCTGGGGTATTGGGATCTCCACAGACCAGAGGGAAGAGGGCCCCCTACTGGACCTCCAACACCACTTCCAGCAGCATCTGGACCAAACAGGACCGGCCCTGCTTAGCTTCAGAGGCAAGCCAGCAGTGGGATGCAGGGTGGTATGCTGCTGGCAGGAGGAGTTAGGTGTGAAATCAGTATTTATGTCTATTAATGTTGTCTGTGTGTTTGAGGATAGGCATATACCTGTGAGAGGTACAGTATCATTAGTTAAACATGGTGTTTTATGTATAAAAAAAAAAAATTGCGGGAATAAACAGGTGATTTCGTGACTCAATGTGTTCACGACCTATACTGAGAGAGCGAGTTGGAGGGGGGATTTTGTTTCTTGGGTACCCAGTCCATGGCTCCGAGAACAAAAAAATAACAAATCCCACTTGGTTATCTGGGTAGAAGAGGAAACGAAGGCAAAGTAATCTATTTTTTATTTTTTTATATTTACATATTTTTTATTTTTATATATATATATTTTTTTTTTTAATCAAGGGGCTGAAGTCATCATAGGCAGTTTGGAATGTTAGGCTTGGCTATGACTCACAGATTACTTGCTCTGATTCTGGATGTGGACTGTAAGCTGTGATCTGATTCTGGACGGGTTCTAGAACCCGTCTTATGTGGTTTAGGGGAAGGAGATTATGCTGCAAAATGAATCTGGGAAATGGATCTGTTCCAAACTATAGAGAGAGAGAGAGAGAGAGAGAGAGAGCACTGAGAAAGATTAGACAATAAATTAGAGTGAGCAATCTCCTCCCTTCTCAATCAAATGAAAGCTGACATGGAAAGATAACAGGAGTGATTTATGCCTAGACGTCACTGGATAGGCAGGGCTGGTTAGGGGTAGAGTGTAGTGTTGGGCTGGTTAGGGGTAGAGTGTAGTGTTGGGCTGGTTAGGGGTAGAGTGTAGTGTTGGGCTGGTTAGGGGTAGAGTGTAGTGTTGGGCTGGTTAGGGGTAGAGCGTAGTGTTGGGCTGGTTAGGGGTAGAGTGTAGTGTTGGGCTGGTTAGGGGTAGAGTGTAGTGTTGGGCTGGTTAGGGGTAGAGTGTAGTGTTGGGCTGGTTAGGGGTAGAGTGTAGTGTTGGGCTGGTTAGGGGTAGAGTGTAGTGTTGGGCTGGTTAGGGGTAGAGTGTAGTGTTGGGCTGGTTAGGGGTAGAGTGTAGTGTTGGGCTGGTTAGGGGTAGAGTGTAGTGTTGGGCTGGTTAGGGGTAGAGTGTAGTGTTGGGCTGGTTAGGGGTAGAGTGTAGTGTTGGGCTGGTTAGGGGTAGAGTGTAGTGTTGGGCTGGTTAGGGGTAGAGTGTAGTGTTGGGCTGGTTAGGGGTAGAGTGTAGTGTTGGGCTGGTTAGGGGTAGAGTGTAGTGTTGGGCTGGTTAGGGGTAGAGCGTAGTGTTGGGCTGGTTAGGGGTAGAGCGTAGTGTTGGGCTGGTTAGGGGTAGAGCGTAGTGTTGGGCTGGTTAGGGGTAGAGCGTAGTGTTGGGCTGGTTAGGGGTAGAGCGTAGTGTTGGGCTGGTTAGGGGTAGAGCGTAGTGTTGGGCTGGTTAGGGGTAGAGCGTAGTGTTGGGCTGGTTAGGGGTAGAGCGTAGTGTTGGGCTGGTTAGGGGTAGAGTGTAGTGTTGGGCTGGTTAGGGGTAGAGTGTAGTGTTGGGCTGGTTAGGGGTAGAGTGTAGTGTTGGGCTGGTTAGGGGTAGAGTGTAGTGTTGGGCTGGTTAGGGGTAGAGTGTAGTGTTGGGCTGGTTAGGGGTAGAGTGTAGTGTTGGGCTGGTTAGGGGTAGAGTGTAGTGTTGGGCTGGTTAGGGGTAGAGTGTAGTGTTGGGCTGGTTAGGGGTAGAGTGTAGTGTTGGGCTGGTTAGGGGTAGAGTGTAGTGTTGGGCTGGTTAGGGGTAGAGTGTAGTGTTGGGCTGGTTAGGGTATTTCTTATTGTTGTTGCATTATCGAGAAGGAACCTGCAAGTGAGCATTTCGTTGGACGATGTATACCATGTGTATCCCGTACATACAACAAACAAAACTTGAAACTTGAGTGTTGTGTCGTGCTGGTTAGGGTAGGTAGGGGTCTCCAACCATGTTCCTGGAGAGCTACCCTCCTGTAGGTTTTTCACTCCAACCCCAGTTCTAACTAACCTGATTCAGTTTATCAACCAACTAATTATACTAATCAGGTGTGCTAGATTCGGGATGGAGTGACAATTTACAGGATCCGGGTTAGAGAGTCCTGTGGTAGAGTGTAACGTTCCTATGTTCTCGACTGGAAAAATACTTACAAAAATCTCCAGGCTGAGTAAGACTTAGAAAGTACCATGTTCTCGTTCTACTTGTAAGGATCTGATCAGAAGTAGAACAGAAATATAAATGCAACATGTAACAATTTCAAAGATTTTTACTGAGTTGGAAATTAATTTAAAAGGGAAATCAGTCAAATTCATTAGGCCCTAATCTTTAGATTTCACATGACTGGGAATACAGATATGCATCTATTGGTCACAAATACTTTTTTTTAAAAAGGTAGGGGGTGTTAATCATCAGAAATCCAGTCAGTATCTGGTGTGACCACCATTTGCCTCATGCAGTGTGACACATCACCTTCGCATAGAGTTGATCAGTCTGTTGATTGTTGGCCTGTGGAATGTTGTCCCACTCCTCTTCAATGGCTGTGTGAAGTTGCTGGATATTGGCAGGAACTGGAACCGGCTGTCGTACACGTAGATCCAGAGCATCCCAAACATGCTCAATGGGTGACATGTCTGGTCAGTATGCAGGCCATGGAAGAACATGTTCAGCTTCTAGGAATTGTGTACAGATCCTTGCGATTATCATTCTGAAACCTGAGGTGATGGCGACGGATGAATGGCACAACAATGGGCCTCAGGATCTCATCACGGTATCTCTGTGCATTCAAATTTCCATCGATAAAATGTAATTGTGTTCGTTGTCCGTAGCCTATTCCTACCCATACCATAACCCCACTACCGCCATGGGGCACTCTGTTCACAACGTTGACATCGGCAAACCGCTTGCCGACATGATGCCATGGTTTGCGGTTGTGAGGCCGATTTAAAGTACTGCCAAAATTACGTTGGAGGCGGGTTATGGTAGAGAAATTAACATGAAATTATCTGGCAACAGCTCTGGTGGGGTGGACATTCCTGCAGGCAACATACTAACTGCGTGCTCCCTCAACTTGAGACATCTGTGGTATTGTGTTGTGACAAAACTACACATTTTAGAGTGTCCTTTTATTGGCCACAGCACAAGGTGCACCTGAGTAATGATCATGCTGTTTAACTTCTTTGGGACTGGGGGGCAGTATTGAATAGCTTGGATGAATAAGGTGCCCAGAGTAAACTGCCTGCTACTCAGGCCCAGTTGCTAATATGTGCATAGTATTAGTAGATGTGGATCGAAACCACTCCGAAGTTTCTAAAACTGTTTGAATGATGTCTGTGAGTATAACAGAACTCATATGGCAGGCAAAAACCTGAGACAAAAATCCAACCAGGAAGTGGGAAATCTGAGGTTTGTAGTTTTTCAACTCATGCCCTATCGAAGATACAGTGGGATATTGGTCATATTGCACTTCATCAGGCTTCCACAAGATGTCAACAGTCTTTAGAACCTATCCATAGGCCTAATGGACACATGTTCAAACTCGCACACTTTTGATAAACTTAAAAAGGTACAATCTGTAGTTGCTACATCCATTTTATGATTTATAAATTACACATATTAATGTAAAGATAGAATTTAATCGTAATATTGTATGTAGTAGAAAGCCTACATAAACAACCCATAAAGTCCAATTTAACACCCATATATGGCCAGCTGTATCATTGATTTACGCTGCAGTAGATGTTGTTCAATTGGTCACATACATTTGTGTCTTCTTCTAATGCCCTCTTAATGGGAAAGTAATCTAAAAGTAGCTGAATGTAATCAGATTACGCTACAGCATTTGGGTAATCTAAAAGTTACGTTACTGATTACAGTTTTGGACAGGTAACTAATAACTGTAACAGATTACATTTAGAAAGTGACTTACCCAACCCTGACAATCAGAATGGAAAAGGACCCATTGAAACCACTTAGAATGTATGTGTTGCCACCCTAGGATCACTCACTACCCATAAAGCACCCTAGGATCACTCACTACTCATAAAGCACCCTAGGATCACTCACTACTCATAAAGCACCCTAGGATCACTCACTACCCATAAAGCACCCTAGGATCACTCACTACTCATAAAGCACCCTAGGATCACTCACTACTCATAAAGCACCCTAGGATCACTCACTACTCATAAAGCACCCTAGGATCACTCACTATCCATAAAGCACCCTAGGATCACTCACTACTCATAACGCACCCTAGGATCACTCACTACTCATAAAGCACCCTAGGATCACTCACTACTCATAAAGCACCCTAGGATCACTCACTACTCATAAAGCACCCTGGGATCACTCACTACTCATAAAGCACCCTAGGATCACTCACTACTCATAAAGCAAATGTAGAGCTTTTATTATTCAAAAACATAAAATACCATCAAATATCGTCATAAATTTGAAGAAATACAATTATATGATATTTTGGCCATATCGCCCAGGTTGGGTCATTGTTTTCCAAGTTACTAAATGTTAACTTTGTCTGTCTTTTTTGATAAGACATTTCAGTTCAAGTGATATGTTTCCGTTCTTCTGCCAGCACTGGAAAATGGCAATATATACCCTAAAGGGATAGTGTGCTTTTAGGTTTGGCTGTAAACTGTCACAATCAGCAGAACTGTAGATTTGTTTTCTCGGGATCCCTCAGGCAACAGGCCAAGAGCACTGCAAAGCGCCTTAAAGCAAGCAACCAATCAAGTGGGCTTAATTCTGTGCTTTTTAAAAAAAAATATCACCAACATCTCTCTAGTTTAGGAGGTTTAGAATATAACTCGTTTTTTTTGTGTGTGTTTGTCATAGACAAACACATTCAGTGGGGCTACCATCAGACAGAGGGCTTGGTGTGAACTATAAAGTCACTACCAGGGCCCCCATGCTCTGGCAGTGGAATTAAGGCCCTAGAGAGGAATGAAGGCCCTGAAACAGAGGGTCTGTGTCCCAAATGGGACTCTAATCCCTATATAGTGCACTACTTTTGCCCAGAGCCCCATGGCTGCCATTTGGGACACACTAGAGTAGTAGGCTTTATATCCAGAGCAGAGGGGTTAAGTATGTAAAGATGGCTGTGATGTGTGCTACACTGTATGGTCTCTTCTCTGTGAGGGTATAAAGGAATTAAACCCTGCAGTCAGACAGACACAGGCCTGTGGAAACAAAACAAAACAAGCTTTCAGAGCAGGAGAAAGCCAATGAGCAGCCAGGGACATGACGTCAGCTTACGACAGATAGGCGTGGTCCAGCCCCGGCCTGAAGCTGTTGGATGCCATGACAGTCAGTGATCACTGGTGTTAGAAGATCATGGGAGTTATCCCACCTCTGACCTCTATCGTTGTGTGAATCATCATGAATGACTAACTGTGTATTCCAATAGCCTCCTTAGTTTTCCTGGTTCAGCATAGAGTATGTTATCTTGATTTTCCTAGCTAACCTAGCTACTCAATATTTCTTTGTTTATCATGACGAGCTATGTAGGTTATACCAATATAAAACGTTGTTTCAGCCAGTAAGGGAACACATGGCGAAATGAACATATGGCACGGCCAAATTTTCAAATCTGCCAATAGAAGTCATTTACAAGATAAAAATACTGTTTTAATGTAAACTGAATATTGAAAATATGAAAATTCTGTTTTAAGGTAAACTGGAAATTATAAATATATGATAAAACTGCAACACCGAGCCATTCCTGTTCCTATTTTTTCCCCTCTCTGTCTCCTAGGTGACAGAGTCGAACGAGGCCTTGTCCAACGAGGAGAGGAACCTGCTCTCTGTGGCCTATAAGAACGTGGTGGGGGCGCGGCGCTCGTCCTGGCGCGTCGTCTCCAGCATCGAGCAGAAGACCTCGGCGGACGGCAACGAGAAGAAGATGGAGATGGTGCGCGCGTACCGCGAGAAGATCGAGAAGGAGCTGGAGACCGTGTGTCAGAATGTGCTCAACCTCCTGGACAACTTCCTGATCAAGAACTGCAACGACACGCAGCACGAGAGCAAAGTGTTTTACCTGAAGATGAAAGGCGACTACTACCGCTACCTGGCCGAGGTGGCCACGGACGAGAAGAGGGTCGGCGTGGTGGAGTCCTCTGAGAAGTCCTACAGCGAGGCCCATGAGATCAGCAAGGAGCACATGCAGCCCACCCACCCCATACGCCTGGGTCTGGCCCTCAACTACTCCGTGTTTTACTACGAGATCCAGAATGCACCTGAGCAGGCCTGCCACCTGGCCAAGACCGCCTTCGATGACGCCATCGCTGAGCTAGACACCCTGAACGAGGACTCCTACAAAGACTCTACCCTCATCATGCAGCTGCTACGAGACAACTTGACACTGTGGACGAGCGACCAGCAAGACGACGAGGGTGGCGAGACCAATAACTAGAGAGTCCCTAAAGAGACCTCCGTGTCCTGTTTCAGCCAATACACACAACACGTCCACGCGCTCACAAATGACAACAAACAAAAATTAAACAGTTCTTAGAAATTTTTAAATGTTGGCTGGTGGAACTTTGGCAGCCAATTTTGCCGATGATACAACAGCAGCTGCAGTTCTTTATTTTTCCCAACGAATATAAAAAGTGAAGAAACAATGTAATTAAAAAGAGGAGTAGGACAGGAGATGAGTTTAGTTTCTAGTGTCGTTAAAAAAAAAAAGGAAAAAAAATAATATATAAACCCCTCCCTTCTTGATTGCCTCTGCAACTTTTGTCAAAACACCACTTGAGAATGAAGAAGGTCTGTGGTCAGTGAGTCAGTCAGTCAGTCAGTGAGTAGAGTGTGGCTGTTAGAGACGACACCCTCACGCTGGCATGGAGACCGGCATGTTATGTCGTTAGCTACATGAAGTGGAGCTGCTAATTTAACTTATGTGGTAAGGGAGGAGGAACATTCAAAATTGTAAGGGGCGATCGACGCTTGTGCATAAAATAAAATTAATATATAGAATATTAAAAAAATATATAATAATAATTAATCACCTCGCAAAAAAAAAAATAAGAGTAATAACAGTTTCCTGATAGGGTGAAAGAGCTATCTTATCTCTAGCCAGACACCTCAGACTTACCACCATGGGAATCTAGAAGTACGCCTCACCCTGTAATGGTAATCGTTGAGTGAAGTCAGTTATTGTTTGTGGTTATTGAACATAACCCAATGATTTGTTCCCATGATCTCAGCAATTGGTTTGGACCCAGTCATCTAGAGTACTGTAACGAACGCAGGAGGAAACAAGTACAGTCCTCTCATGCACTGATACGCTACACAGTCATCTAGAGTACTGTAACGAAAGCAGGAGGAAACAGACCGCCAGTACAGTCCTCTCATGCACTGATACGCTACACAGTCATCTAGAGTACTGTAACGAAAGCAGGAGGAAACAGACCGCCAGTACAGCCCTCTCATGCACTGATACGCTACACAGTCATCCAGACTAGAGTACTGTAACGAAAGCAGGAGGAAACAGACCGCCAGTCCTCTCATGCACTGATACGCTATACAGTCGTCCAGACTAGAGTACTGTAACGAAAGCAGGAGGAAACACACCGCCAGTCCTCTCATGCACTGATACGCTACACAGACACAAAACATTTTCAAGTACACGGTTATCATTATTATTACTACTCACCCCTTACCGAGGTTGTCAAGGGTGCCATATTATTAGAATATCAAAAATATGCTAACACAATGAAAATGAAAACGCTAAAACGTACCAAATGTAATTATTTTGTAGAGGGGATCATTTGATATCGTTAAAGCAACAGAATTTTGCCCTAAATTAAGGTACATTTATGTTTACAATAATTACTTATTGTAGATCTTTGAAATGACACACAGTTGACTGGAACCACGCGCTCCACGATACACCTTTCTTTTGGGCGCTGGCCAATATATAAAAACAGTTTTGTTTTTCTTCTTTCTGTTAACCTTTTAATTGTCAAGAAATACATTTGCCTATCATACTGTTCCTTGAGTGTAAAATGGTGACTACTCCAATAGCAGGGTGGCCTAGTGGTTAGAACGTTGGACTAGTAACTGTAAGGTTGCAAGTTCAAACCCCCCTCCCTACCTGACAAGGCACAAAGCTGTCGTTCTAACCCACTGTTCCCCGGTAGGCCGTCATTGAAAATAAGAATTTGTTCTTAACTGACTTGCCTAGTTAAATGAAGGTTAAAAAAATATATATTCTCCATATTATAATACTGTGCATGCTGGTGACGTATTTACCTACATTAACTTGACTGCCTTACTATGAACTTATACTGTAGACGTGATGTAATTCATATGAACATGAAATGACTGGATTTCAATCTGATTTTTTTTCTATTTATACTTTATAGTGGATTTGTTTGAACATTTATTTTCATATTTGTTTTTCTTTTCTCCATCTGCTGGAAGTACACTATACCAAAAACAGTGACTGTTAACATTAAATCGATCTGTAATGGACATTGCTATTGTGACATGCAATTCTTGTATTGACGGGAGGGGAGGGGAGGGGAGGCATGAGGGGAGGGGAGGGGAAGCATGAGGGGAGGGGAGGTGAGGCATGAGGGGAGGGGAGGGGGAGAGGGAGGTGAGGCATGAGGGGAGGGGAGGGGAGGCATGAAGGGAGGTGAGGCATGAGGGGAGCGGGAGGGGAGGCATGAGGGGAGGGGAGGTGAGGCATGAGGGGAGGGGAGGGCGAGGGGAGGCAAGTGTTAGCTTGACCTTTGACATTACCATCTGGTGTTTTTGTCATAGTGACATATAATGATCACATTGTAAAATAGTGGATTTATTTACAGTATCTTAATAATGACCTTTCTGTCAGTGCTTTTAAATGTCATGATGTCATTATTATTATTGCAGTGAGATAGCCAAGGTAAAACAGTGTTTTGTTTTTCTTACGTAGGAATTCACCCATGGACCTGGTATCTTAATGTGAGTCATGTAGTTGTGACTCAACAGAAAAATAATAACAGTTATAAAATTACAACAATAATTCAACTGTAATTTAAATATTACTAAGAGTTTCAAAAGATATTTCAGTGCTGCTGTTGTTAGATTCATATCAACCATATAGGTGTTTGGCCTTTTGCGATTAGTTAGGTGAAATTAGATCTAAGATTACCTCTGGATGACAGAAAGAGAAGACGACCTTCATGCTGGATCAGAGCCTGTCCCCTATTCACCGACACCCCTATCCAAAGTCAACAGCATTATCTATCTGCCTGAGTAGAATGGAGTCAGTAGGGTATCTGTAAGCAGATTGTGTTCATTACCTAGAGTAGTTATTGATTTTGGTATCAGGGTTGGTTCCTCTACAGTCAATGGAAGGCAGGGGAAGTAAATCAATCCTTGATGAAGCACTGGAGGATTCCGGTACAGCATGGCCTATACAGCTGACTGGTGGACAGACATGTCTGCTTCAGAGAACAGGAGGGTTGCATATAACCCATCACATAGGCTTTCAGCAAATAACCTAGGCAGTACATGACCAAGGAAGTCAATGAACAAGGCAGTAAATGAACAAGGCAGTAAATAACCAAGGCAGTAAATGACTAAGGCAGTAAAAGACCAAGGCAGTAAATGATTAAGGCAGTAAATGACCAAGGAAGTAAATGACCAAGGAAGTCAATAAATAAGGCAGTAAATGACCAAAGCAGTAAATGACTAAGGCAGTAAATGACCAAGGAAGTAAATGGTTAAGGCGGTAAATAACCAAGGCAGTAAATAACCAAGGCAGTAAATGACTAAGGCAGTAAATGACCAAGGCAGTAAATAACCAAGGCAGTAAATGACCAAGGCCGTAAATGACCAAGGCAGTAAATAACCAAGGCAGTAAATAACTAAGGCAGTAAATAACTAAGGCAGTAAATGACCAAGGCAGTAAATAACCAAGGCAGTAAATGACCAAGGCAGGAAATAAATAAGGCAGTACATTATTAAGGCAGTAAATGAACAAGGCAGTAAATGAACAAGACAGTAAATAACTAAGACAGTAAATGAACAAGGCAGTAAATAACCAAGGCAGTGAATGACCAAGGCAGTAAATGACTAAGGCAGTAAATTATTAAGGCAGTAAATGAACAAGGCAGTAAATGAACAAGGCAGTAAATAACTAAGGCAGTAAATGACCAAGGCAGTGAATGACCAAGGCAGTAAATGACTAAGGCAGTAAATTATTAAGGCAGTAAATGAACAAGGCAGTAAATGAACAAGGCAGTAAATAACCAAGGCAGTAAATAACCAAGGAAGTAAATGACAAAGGCAGTGAATGACTAAGGCAGTAAATGACCAAGGAAGTAAATAACTAAGGCAGTAAATGACTAAGGCTGTAAATAACCAAGGCAGTAAATGACTAAGGCAGTAAATTATTAAGGCAGTAAATGAACAAGGCAGTAAATGAACAAGGCAGTAAATAACTAAGGCAGTAAATAACCAAGGCAGTAAATTACTAAGGCAGTAAATGACCAAGGCAGTAAATAACCAAGGCAGTAAATAACTAAGGCAGTAAATGACTATGGCAGTAAATGAACAAGGCAGTAAATAACCAAGGAAGTAAATTACCACGGTAGTAAAGGACTAAGGCAGTACATGACCAAGGAAGTAAATAACTAAGGCAGTAAATGACTAAGGCAGTAAATGACTAAGTCAGTAACTGACCAAGACAGTAAATAACTAAGTCAGTAAATGACCAAGGCAGTGGGAAGGTGACTCCTGTCCTCTTGTTAGGAATGTGACTCCTGTCCTCTTGTTAGGAATGTGACTCCTGTCCTCTTGTTTAGGAAGGTGACTCCTGTCCTTTAGTTTAGGAAGGTGACTCCTGTCCTCCTGTTTAGGAAGGTGACTCCTGTCCTCCTGTTTAGGAAGGTGACTCCTGTCCTCTTGTTTAGGAAGGTGACTCCTGTCCTCTTGTTTAGGAAGGTGACTCCTGTCCTTTTGTTTAGGAAGGTGAGTCCTGTCCTCTTGTTTAGGAGGGTGACTCCTGTCCTCTTGTTTAGGAAGGTGACTGGTTCTGTGATCTCAGACAGCTTTGCTGGAGTGGATCCATCTGATCTTGGGAGAGAGGGTTCACTTTGGGCCCATAGGATTGCTGATGGTGCAGTCTTTCTCAGAGGCATCCTGAAATAAATTTGCACCGGAGTGATTTTGTCCAATGTGGTGAGTGAGTTCAAGGAGGAACGTATTTGTTTAGTGATTGCGAAAGGTACGTCATCTGTGGACGCTGGTTGACTGCAACTTTCCTCTACCTGGCAGGTACTGTATGTCACTGACAGTGAACAGGTATACATTACAGACAGTGAACAGGTAAACATTACAGACAGTGAACAGGTGTTGTAGCTCTATGTCTTCTGCTAAATGTAGTTAGAGTTATATTGGTGGTTGTACGATGCATTCCAAAAATGCTAAAAAATCCCTAAAATGTGACAGAGTCCATCTTTAACTGGTACTGTATGTAGATACAGAGGTAATGCATCTGAGAACAGTGGGGAGGGGGGAGGTTAGAGGGATGAGGGAAGGGTATAGAGGGATGAGAGGGATGATAGAGGGAAGGGGGAGGATAGAGGGAGGTTAGAGGGATGAGGGAAGAGGATAGAGGGATGAGAGGGATGATAGAGGGAAGGGGGAGGATAGAGGGAGGTTAGAGGGATGAGGGAAGAGGATAGAGGGATGATAGAGGGAAGGGGGAGGATAGAGGGAAGGGGGAGGATAGAGAGAAGGGGGAAGATCGAGGGAAGGGGGAGGATAGAGAGAAGGGGGAGGATAGAGGGAGGTTAGAGGGATGAGGGAAGAGGATAGAGGGATGAGAGGGATGATAGAGGGAAGGGGGAGGATAGAGGGAAGGGGGAGGATAGAGGGATGATAGAGAGAAGGGGGAGGTTAGAGGGAGGTTAGAGGGATGAGGGAAGAGGATAGAGGGATGAGAGGGATGATAGAGGGAAGGGGGAGGATAGAGGGAAGGGGGAGGATAGAGAGAAGGGGGAGGATAGAGGGAAGGGGGAGGATAGAGAGAAGGGGGAGGATAGAGGGAAGGGGGAGGATAGAGAGAAGGGGGAGGATAGAGGGAGGTTAGAGGGATGAGGGAAGAGGATAGAGGGATGAGAGGGATGATAGAGGGAAGGGGGAGGATAGAGGGAAGGGGGAGGATAGAGGGATGATAGAGAGAAGGGGGAGGTTAGAGGGAGGTTAGAGGGATGAGGGAAGAGGATAGAGGGATGAGAGGGAGAATAGAGGGATGAGAGAGGAATGAGAGGGATGATAGAGGGAAGGGGGAGGATAGAGGGAAGGGGGAGGATAGAGAGAAGGGGGAGGATAGAGGGAGGTTAGAGGGATGAGGGAAGAGGATAGAGGGATGAGAGGGAGAATAGAGGGATGAGAGAGGAATGAGAGGGATGATAGAGGGAAGGTGGAGGATAGATGGATGAGAGGGATGATAGAGAGAAGGGGGAGGATAGAGGGAGGTTAGAGGGATGAGGGAAGAGGATAGAGGGATGATAGAGGGAAGGGGGAGGATAGAGGGAAGGGGGAGGATAGAGAGAAGGGGGAGGATAGAGGGAATGGGGAGGATAGAGAGAAGGGGGAGGATAGAGGGAGGTTAGAGGGATGAGGGAAGAGGATAGAGGGATGAGAGGGATGATAGAGGGAAGGGGGAGGATAGAGGGAAGGGGGAGGATAGAGGGATGATAGAGAGAAGAGGGAGGTTGTAAGGTGAAAGAGACTGGCTAATTATAGTAATCAGCTTGCCATCATGTGTATTAGTGGTATATGGGAGGGAGTCTGTGAGAGGAAAGTGTCTAGAAGTGTATTTATTAAATGTATCAACTCCTGACCCGGCATCACTATTGTACGATATGTAATCATGTACTTACCCATGTCACCACTCCTCAACCACGGTGAAATCAGAAGAATCAGAATACATTTCAACAGGGTCACTGGAAAAATGCAGACAAGAAAAAGCACTAACAACATTGTCATGAGCCCTGAGAATGGGGGCCCTGCTCGATCCTCTTTTTCCTGTAGTCCACAATCATCTCCTTTGTCTTGATCACGTTGAGGGAGAGGTTGTTACCCTGGCACCATACGACCATGTCTCTGTCCTCCTCCCTATAGGCTGTCTCGTCGTCGTCGGTGATCAGGCCTACCACTGTTGTGTCATCGGAAAACTGAATTATGGTGTTGGAGTTGTGCCTGGCCGTGCAGTCATGAGTAAACAGGGAGTACAGGATGGGACTGAGCACGCACCTCTGAGGGGCCCCCGTGTTGAGGATCAGCGTGGCGGATGTGTTGTTACCTACCCTTACCACCTGGGGGCGGGCCGTCAGGAAGTCCAGGATCCAGTTGCAGAGGGTAGGGTTTAGTCCCAGGGTCCTTAGTGTAGTGAGAATCTTTTCCTTCAGTTGGTCAACCTTCACATTTACCTCTACCCCAGTAATCACTCCTTTCAATGGCACCCTTCTTGAGAGCAAAACTATTCACATCTCCTGCCCCCATTCGTTTAACACGGAGTGCCTGCACCCTCTGACCAGCAGAAACACAAACAATTACCACAAGACCACTTCTGGTTACCCTCACCGATTCCACAGAACCCAACTCTGTGTTCACCCACCCTGAAACCACAAATGGATCAGCCAAAAGGCAAGGGTCCACTTTTTCCAAAAACTTCTCTCCTGTCACAGACTCATCTTTATCCTGACCGCTGGTGCAAGCCTCAGGCTCCAATAACTTCACCACACCTACCACCTCTTATACTTCGCACTCATTCACTTCCATTTCTCCTCTTGTCTTCAGCTCACTCTACTTACACTTTCTACCATTCCTCTTTAACAAATGTCCCTTTTTCCCAGAATTTAATTTCTTTGGGACTGGGTGGCAGTATTGAGTAGCTTGGATAATAAGGTAATGCAGGCAATGCAAATAGTCTGGGTAGCCATTTGATTAGATGTTCAGGAGTCTTATGGGTTGGGTTAGAAGCGGTTTAGAAGCCTCTTGAACCTAGACTTTGGGCTCCAGTACCGCTTGACATCAACCAAATTCATGGTACTATCCTGAATTTAATTATTTAAAAAAATTGTTCTCCTTCAGTTGGATTTAAATGTCTATTCAGATCCCCACATAGGCTCAGGAACCTGGGAGGGGGAACTTCTTCATTCAGTACTCCCTGTAACATTAAGGCTGTAAAGCCTTGGAGATCCAGAAATCTATTTGCGCCTTCACAATGATGTCTAGCTTCTTATATTTTTTATTTGTTTGTCTAGTGCAATTTATCACTTGCGCTATAAAAGCGACAAAGTCCACCTTCTTCAACATTGGTGTGTCGGGATCCTTCTCCTACATGGTTTTCACAGCAGACTGTGGGACATCCACTACCATCTCTCTGCTCACTCCTATGTCCACTGCCTCCACATAGGAGACCTGCTGGATGGCCCTGATCCTAGCTACTGCGAACCCCTTCATCCTTACAGGGCACCACGGGAACTCTGGGAACATGATTTCCATCACAATTACAGCAACATGCTTCATTTGACTCTTCAACTACGACATAGTTATTCCTTCGACATTCACGTGACCAAACTTTTTACCATTGTAACACTGCAGCGACTTCTGTACATACAGTCTCACCTCATATCTCACATACCCAAGTTCTATGTAAATTGTGAGAACACACTTCATCAGACGACAGTAAAACCGATAGGCTTTGCTCCTGCTTTCCGTCTATCATTCGATTCAAGCCTATCATTGTCCAGTCTTGCAACAGCAGTGCGAACCGCGACACATTGAAGCGTATGATTGGTCTAGTAACGTAAGGGATCAAGGGGATTGGATGCGTGTTTTAAAGAAACGCCCCTCTAGATTAGAGTGGAGCTGAATGTCGAGAGGAAGCGTTCTCCGCTGAGTTTATAAAACTGTAAAAAACAACAACATCAGGGTAGTGCTGTTATATGTACAATGTAACTTGTCAACAAAATGAGGTTGCTGTTACTCCCGTCCCTATTTTTGCAGAATGCAGCCTTTTGACAGCATGTACTAAAATCAATTCAATCTACACCTGCATTAGTCCCCTCGTTTTGGTGTTTGGCATTTCGGCTGTGACAACGAAAAGGCAGCAGACAGACCTACAGTATGTTTTAGCAGGGGAGTTTGGTAGGGCGGACCTGATTTGTATCTATGAAAAACAATGCGTCAGACAGATTGGGAACCAAAAAGTGTCAGTTTGATTCTAGAGGACGGACAATGTGTCATGTACTGTCATGTTGTCTTGTCTCTGTCCTTTCCCTTCACCCTGTCTCCCTCTGCTGGTCGTGTTAGGTTACCTTTTCTCCCCCGCTTTCCCCCAGCTGTCCCTTGTCTCCTCTAACTACCCATTCACCCCGTTCCCCACCTGTTCCCTTTTTCCCTCTGATTAGGTCCCTATATCTCTCTCTGTTTCTGCTCCTGTCCTTGTCGGATTCTTGTTTGTTTGTGTCATTCATGCCTGAACCAGACTGCCGTCATGTTTGCTGTAACCTTGTCCTGTCCTGTCGGAATCTGCCGGTCCATCTGAGCCTACCTATGTTTGGTAATTAAAGAAGCTCTGTTTAAGTTGATTCGCTTTTGGGTCCTCATTCACGCACCGTAACAGAAGAATCCGACCAAGAATGGACCCAGCGACTTCGGATCCTCTCCACTCAGCCGTCGAGATCCAGGGAGCGATGCTAGGCAGACACGAGCAGGAATTGTCTGCTGCTCGACATGCCGTTGAGACCCTGGCCACCCAAGTCTCCAACCTCACAGAACAGGTTCACCATCTCCGCCTCGATCCACCGGCCACTTCCAGGGCTTTCGAATCTCCGGAGCCCAGAATCAATAACCCGCCGTGTTACTCTGGGGAGCCCACTGAATGCCGCTCGTTCCTCACCCAGTGTGATATTGTGTTTTCTCTCCAGCCCAACACTTACTCCAGGAGCACTGCTCGTGTCGCCTACGTCATATCTCTCCTTATTGGACGGGCTCGTGAGTGGGGCACGGCAATCTGGGAGGCAAGGGCTGAGTGTACTAACCAGTATCAAGACTTTAAGGAGGAGATGATACGGGTTTTTGATCGATCTGTTTTTGGGGAGGAGGCTTCCAGGGCCCTGTCTTCCCTATGTCAAGGCAATCGATCCATAACAGACTACTCTATTGAGTTTCGCACTCTTGCTGTCTCCAGTGGCTGGAACGAGCCGGCCTTGCTCGCTCGTCTTCTGGAGGGTTTCCGCGCAGAGGTAAAGGATGAGATTCTCTCCCGGGAGGTTCCTTCCAGCGTGGATTCCTTGATTGAACTCGCTATTCGCATTGAGCGACGGGTTGATCTTCGTCACCGAGCTCGTGGAAAGGAGCTCGCGCTCTCCGTCGCCTCCCTCTCCGCATCACTACCATCTTCCTCTGCCGGCTCGGGTGCTGAGCCCATGCAGCTGGGAGGTATCCGCATCTCGACTAAGGAGAGGGAACGGAGAATCACCAACCGCCTCTGTCTCTATTGCGGTTCCGCTGGTCATTTTGTCACTTCATGTCCAGTAAAAGGCCAGAGCTCGTCAGTAAGCGGAGGGCTACTGGTGAGCGCTACTACTCCTGTCTCTCCTTCAAGATCCTGCACTACCTTGTCGGTCCATCTACGCTGGACCGGTTCGTCAGCTTCCTGCAGTGCCTTAATAGACTCTGGGGCGGAGGGCTGTTTTATGGACGAGACCTGGGCTCGGGAACATGACATTCCTCTCAGACAGTTAAAGGAGCCCACGGCCTTGTTCGCCCTGGATGGTAGTCCTCTCCCCAGGATTCAGCGTGAGACGCTACCTTTAACCCTCACTGTTTCTGGTAATCATAGTGAAACCATTTCTTTTTTAATTTTTCGTTCACCTTTTACACCTGTTGTTTTGGGCCATCCCTGGCTAGTTTGTCATAATCCTTCCATTAATTGGTCTAGTAATTCTATCCTCTCCTGGAACGTCTCTTGTCATGTGAAATGTTTAATGTCTGCTATCCCTCCTGTTTCCTCTGTCTCTTCTTCACAGGAGGAGCCTGGTGATTTGACAGGGGTGCCGGAGGAATATCACGATCTGCGCACGGTGTTCAGTCGGTCCAGGGCCACCTCTCTTCCTCCACACCGGTCGTATGATTGTAGTATTGATCTCCTTCCGGGAACCACCCCCCCCCCGGGGTAGACTATACTCTCTGTCGGCTCCCGAACGTAAGGCTCTCGAAGATTATTTGTCTGTAGCTCTTGACGCCGGTACCATAGTCCCCTCCTCCTCTCCCGCCGGAGCGGGGTTTTTTTTTGTCAAGAAGAAGGACGGGTCTCTGCGCCCCTGCATAGATTATCGAGGGCTGAATGACATAACAGTGAAGAATCGTTATCCGCTTCCTCTTATGTCTTCAGCCTTCGAGATCCTGCAGGGAGCCAGGTTTTTCACTAAGTTGGACCTTCGTAACGCTTACCATCTCGTGCGCATCAGGGAGGGGGACGAGTGGAAGACGGCGTTTAACACTCCGTTAGGGCACTTTGAATACCGGGTTCTTCCTTTCGGCCTCGCTAACGCTCCAGCTGTCTTTCAGGCATTAGTCAATGATGTCCTGAGAGACATGCTGAACATCTTTGTTTTCGTTTACCTTGACGATATCCTGATTTTTTCACCGTCACTCCAGATTCATGT
The DNA here is from genome assembly GCF_057628025.1 of Oncorhynchus mykiss. Classification (NCBI taxonomy): domain Eukaryota; kingdom Metazoa; phylum Chordata; class Actinopteri; order Salmoniformes; family Salmonidae; genus Oncorhynchus; species Oncorhynchus mykiss. The sequence goes on from NC_143031.1 coordinate 7,662,605, forward strand.
TCAGCACGTTCGACGTGTCCTCCAGCGCCTTTTAGAGAATTGTCTTTTTGTGAAGGCTGAGAAGTGCACTTTTCATGCCTCCTCCGTCACATTTCTCGGTTCTGTTATTTCCGCTGAAGGCATTAAGATGGACCCCGCTAAGCTCCAAGCTGTCATTGATTGGCCCGTCCCTAAGTCACGCGTCGAGCTGCAGCGCTTTCTCGGCTTCGCGAACTTCTATCGTCGTTTCATCCGTAATTTCGGTCAGGTGGCAGCTCCTCTCACAGCCCTTACTTCTGTCAAGACGTGCTTTAAGTGGTCCGTTTCCGCCCAGGGAGCTTTTGATCTCCTCAAGAATCGTTTTACATCCGCTCCTATCCTTGTTACACCTGACGTCTCTAGACAGTTCGTTGTCGAGGTTGACGCGTCAGAGGTGGGAGTGGGAGCCATCCTTTCTCAGCGCTCCCTCTCTGACGACAAGGTCCACCCATGCGCGTATTTTTCTCATCGCCTGTCGCCGTCGGAACGTAACTATGATGTGGGTAACCGCGAACTGCTCGCCATCCGGTTAGCCCTAGGCGAATGGCGACAGTGGTTGGAGGGGGCGACCGTTCCTTTTGTCGTTTGGACTGACCATAGGAACCTTGAGTACATCCGTTCTGCCAAACGACTTAATGCGCGTCAGGCGCGTTGGGCGCTGTTTTTCGCTCGTTTCGAGTTCGTGATTTCTTATCGTCCGGGCTCTAAGAACACCAAGCCTGATGCTTTGTCTCGTCTCTTCAGTTCTTCAGTAGCCTCCACTGACCCCGAGGGGATTCTCCCTGAGGGGCGTGTTGTCGGGTTGACTGTCTGGGGAATTGAGAGGCAGGTAAAGCAAGCACTCACTCAAACTCCGTCGCCGCGCGCTTGTCCTAGGAACCTTCTTTTCGTTCCCGTTCCTACTCGTCTGGCCGTTCTTCAGTGGGCTCACTCTGCCAAGTTAGCCGGCCACCCTGGCGTTCGGGGTACGCTTGCTTCCATTCGCCAGCGTTTCTGGTGGCCCACCCGGGAGCATGACACGCGTCGTTTCGTGGCTGCTTGTTCGGTCTGCGCGCAGACTAAGTCCGGTAACTCTCCTCCTGCCGGCCGTCTCAGGCCGCTTCCTATTCCCTCTCGACCGTGGTCTCACATCGCCTTAGATTTTGTCACCGGACTGCCTTCGTCAGCGGGGAGGACTGTTATTCTTACGGTTGTCGATAGGTTCTCTAAGGCGGCTCATTTCATTCCCCTTGCTAAGCTTCCTTCTGCTAAAGAGACGGCACAAATCATCATCGAGAATGTTTTCAGAATTCATGGCCTTCCGTCAGACGTCGTTTCGGACAGAGGTCCGCAATTCACGTCTCAATTTTGGAGGGAGTTTTGCCGTTTGATTGGGGCTTCCGTCAGTCTCTCTTCCGGCTTTCACCCCCAGTCTAACGGTCAAGCAGAACGGGCCAATCAGACTATTGGTCGCATCTTACGCAGTCTTTCTTTTCGCAACCCTGCGTCTTGGTCAGAACAGCTCCCCTGGGCAGAATACGCCCACAACTCGCTTCCTTCGTCTGCGACCGGGCTATCTCCTTTTCAGAGTAGCCTCGGGTACCAGCCTCCGTTGTTCTCATCTCAGTTCGCCGAGTCCAGCGTCCCCTCCGCTCAGGCTTTTGTCCAACGTTGCGAGCGCACCTGGAAGAGGGTCAGGTCTGCACTTTGCCGTTATAGGGCGCAGACTGTGAGAGCTGCCAATAAGCGTAGAACGAAGAGCCCTAGATATTGTCGCGGTCAGAGAGTTTGGCTCTCCACTCAGAACCTTCCCCTTAAGACGGCTTCTCGCAAGTTGACCCCGCGGTTCATTGGTCCATTCCGTATCTCTCAGGTCATTAATCCTGTCGCAGTGCGACTTCTTCTTCCGCGATATCTTCGTCGCGTCCACCCGGTCTTCCATGTCTCCTGTGTTAAGCCCGTTCTTCGCGCCCCCGCTCGTCTTCCCCCCCCCCCCCCCATCCTTGTCGAGGGCGCACCTATCTACAGGGTCCGTAAAATCTTGGACATGCGTCCTCGGGGCCGTGGTCATCAGTACCTAGTTGACTGGGAGGGGTACGGTCCTGAGGAGAGGAGTTGGGTTCCCTCTCGGGACGTGCTGGACCGTGCGCTGATTGATGATTTCCTCCGTTGCCGCCAGGTTTCCTCCTCGAGTGCGCCAGGAGGCGCTCGGTGAGTGGGGGGGTACTGTCATGTACTGTCATGTTGTCTTGTCTCTGTCCTTTCCCTTCACCCTGTCTCCCTCTGCTGGTCGTGTTAGGTTACCTTTTCTCCCCCGCTTTCCCCCAGCTGTCCCTTGTCTCCTCTAACTACCCATTCACCCCGTTCCCCACCTGTTCCCTTTTTCCCTCTGATTAGGTCCCTATATCTCTCTCTGTTTCTGCTCCTGTCCTTGTCGGATTCTTGTTTGTTTGTGTCATTCATGCCTGAACCAGACTGCCGTCATGTTTGCTGTAACCTTGTCCTGTCCTGTCGGAATCTGCCGGTCCATCTGAGCCTACCTATGTTTGGTAATTAAAGAAGCTCTGTTTAAGTTGATTCGCTTTTGGGTCCTCATTCACGCACCGTAACACAATGAATATAAACATTATTTGGTTAGGGTGGAGGGGCAGATTTACATTCTCTCGTCTTCAGGAGATTTTATCATCGATTTACTTTACTTAGTCTGATCAGTGGAACAATTCTCATTATTAACAATGTGCTAAAATATAGGGTAATTACCGTGCTTCTCAGCAAAAACACTACTGTTATTCTCCACACTGATTTTAAGTTCTTCCCAGATCTGCCAGTGTTATTGCATATTTTAAATCTGATATGCCTAATTTTGTCTTTGAAAATGAATGATGTGAGGCTGTGTATGTTTGCAGCCGTTCATTGACAGTTTTGAATAAGTCATACAAATATGTGTTGGATATTAAATCAGGAGGTGAAAATAGTGCCCCCTACCCTAATGAAGTTAACCTCCTGAAGTGTGGGCGAAACAGGAGGCAAAGTACCTGGGTTACCAGCTGGGTAAAGGTGAAGTTCGGCCTCAGATGGACAAAGTGGAGTCCATCATGAACAGCCCTCAACCCAGAACCAAGACACAGGTGAAGTCCTTCCTAGGTCTGGTAGGTTGGTACCGGAGATTCATTCCGCAGTTCTCGACCATCGGTGTCCCTCTGACCAACCTCACTTCAAAGGTGGCCACCAACCCTGTGAAGTGGACTGAGGAGTGTGAGGAAGCTGAAAAAACGACTGTGCTCATTCCCTGTTCTGCAGACCCCGGATTTGCTGAAGAGGTTTCTCGTGCAGGTGGACACTTCGGTTGTGGGAATTGGAGCTGTACTGGCCCAAGGGGAGCCAGGAGAAGAGCTTCCTGTGCTGTACCTGAGTCGAAAGCTGTTGCCCAGAAGAAGACAGGCTATGTGCACACTGCCCACAAAATGAGGTGGAAACAGAGCTGCACTTCCTAACCTCCTGCCCAATGTATGACCATATTAGAGACACATATTTCCCTCAGATTATACAGATCAACAAAGAATTTGAAAACAAACCCAATTGGGATAAACTCCCATATCTACTGGGTGAAATTCCAGTGTGCCATCACAGCAGCAAGATTTGTGACCTGTTGCCACGAGAAAAGGGCAACCAGTGAAGAACAAACACCATTGTAAATACAACCCATATTTATGCTTATTTATTTTCCCTTGTGTACTTTAACCATTTGTACATTGTTACAAGACTGTATATATATATATATATATATATATATATAACATGGCATTTGTAATGTCTTTATTGTTTTGAAACTTCTGTATGTGTAATGTTTACTGTTAATTTGTATTGTTTATTTCACTTTATATATTATCTACCTCACTTGCTTTGGCAATGTTAACACATGTTTCCCATGCCAATAAAGCCAGAGAGAGAGAGAGAGAGAGAGAGGACAACGATGATGCAGACAAACGACAGGCTGTTTGCAGATGTAATAGATTTCAGTGTCTAACAAGCACATAATATAGATGAGGAGGGTGTGTGTGTCTGTGTGTGTCTGTGTCTGTGAAACAGATTTGTTTCCCTGATTCAAATGCAGACAGTAATTACTGGAGTGTGAGATATAGCATGCTAGATGGTGTAGATGTGTTGACAGCCAGCCACACAGCAGCCACACACACATGGACAGGGTGAGGGTGGATGGTTGAATGAAAGAGAGGGCAATCTCTAATGTATCTTGTTTCTCCCTCACAATGTTCAAGGCGTGAGAAAGTGTGAAACATTTTCTTGATGCATTTCAAGATGCATCAAGATGCACCCCACCGCCTGTCTCACAATTTCCTCTGTGTCTAGGATAAATGTTTGTGATGTGTGTGTGTGTGTGTGTGTGTGTGTGGAGATTCTTCACTCCTCTTCTTCCTCATCGTCATGTTAGTCATGGTGGTACCCGTTGCCACTTCCCTTCCTCATCGTCATGTCGTCAGGGTTTTGGTCTTGCTGCTGCCCATGATGACAGGAATGGAGATCTCTGCAGCCTTGATGGCCTGCTTGTTCAGAGGAGCCTCCACGGTCAGAACTCCCTCAGAGGACAGGGTGGACGTCACCTTCTCAGCGTCGGCCATAGGGGGCAGGCTGGAGCAGGAAGGAGAAGAGACCACAGTTCATGGATAAAGTACTGGACTGGAGGCAGACAGAGCTTTTAACTCTCGATATATCTTCATCTTATCTCCTTCATCTGATATTTTATTCAGATTTCCTGATGTCTAAACTCTAGGGGAAACAGCACAGTCAGAATATGGTACAACCCCCACATACATTGGGAAGCTGTTGCCAATGGCTTTATGATCCAGGAGGATGGAGGAAGAGGACTCGAGGAAGGAAGGAAGGAAGGAAGGAAGGAAGGAAGGAAGGAAGGAAGGAAGGAAGGAAGGAAGGAAGGAAGGAAGGAAGGAAGGAAGGTTACTATTAGGTTGCTGTCTATAAAATAATTAATTGAGACATATTTTATCATTTTCTTTCAATGTAATTCAGATCAAATCAAATTGTATTTGTCACATGAGCAGAATACGACAGGTACCTTAGTATGAAATAATTACTTTCAAGCCCTTAACCAACAATACAGTTTTAAGAATAGTAGAGTTAAGAAAATATTTACTAAATGAACAAAAGTGATAATAAAAAATAAAGGAAAAAATTACCGCAATAAAGTAACAATAACGAGGCTATATACAGGGGGTACCGGTACAGAGTCAATGTGGAGGCTATATACAGGGGGTACCGGTACAGAGTCAATGTGGAGGCTGTATACAGGGTATTACGGTACAGAGTCAATGTGAAGACTATATACAGGGGGTACCGGTACAGAGTCAATGTGGAGGCTATATACAGGGGGTACCGGTACAGAGTCAATGTGGAGGCTATATACAGGGTATTACGGTACAGAGTCAATGTGGAGGCTATATACAGGGTATTACGGTACAGAGTCAATGTGGAGGTTATATACAGGGAGGTACCGGTACAGAGTCAATGTGGAGGCTATATACAGGGTATTACGGTACAGAGTCAATGTGGAGGCTATATACAGGTTATTACGGTACAGAGTCAATGTGGAGGTTATATACAGGGAGGTACCGGTACAGAGTCAATGTGGAGGCTATATACAGGGGGTACCTGTACAGAGTCAATGTGGAGGCTATATACAGGGTATTACGGTACAGAGTCAATGTGAAGACTATATACAGGGGGTACCGGTACAGAGTCAATGTGGAGACTATATACAGGGGGTACCGGTACAGAGTCAATATTGAGGCTATATACACGGGGTACCGGTACTTAGTCAATGTGGAGACTATATACAGGAGGTACCGGTACATAGTCAATATTGAGGCTATATACAGGGGGTACAGGTACAGAGTCAAAGTGGAGGCTATATACAGGGGGTACCGGTAGAGTGTCAATATTGAGGCTATATACAGGGGGTACCTGTACAGAGTCAAAGTGGAGGCTATACACAGGGGGTACCGGTACATAGTCAATGTGGAGGCTATATACAGGGGGTACCGGTACAGAGTCAATGTGGAGGCTATATACAGGGAGTACCGGTACAGAGTCAATGTGGAGGTTATATACAGCGGGTACCGGTACAGAGTCAATGTGGAGGCTATATACAGGGGGTACCTGTAAAGAGTTAATGTGAAGGCTATATACAGGGGGTACCTGTACAGAGTCAATGTGGAGGCTATATACAGGGGGTACCGGTACAGAGTCAATGTGTAGGCTATATACAGGGGGTACCGGTACATAGTCAATGTGGAGACTATATACAGGGGGTACCGGTACAGAGTCAATGTGGAGGCTATGTACAGGGTGTACCGGTACAGAGTCAATGTGGAGGTTATATACAGGGAGGTACCGGTACAGAGTCAATGTGGAGGCTATATACAGGGTGTACCGGTACAGAGTCAATGTGGAGGCTATACACAGGGGGTACCGGTACATAGTCAATGTGGAGGCTATATACAGGGGTACCGGTACAGAGTCAATGTGGAGGCTATATACAGGGAGTACCGGTACAGAGTCAATGTGGAGGTTATATACAGGGGGTACCGGTACAGAGTCAATGTGGAGGCTATATACAGGGGGTACCTGTACAGAGTTAATGTGGAGGCTATATACAGGGGGTACCTGTACAGAGTCAATGTGGAGGCTATATACAGGGGGTACCGGTACAGAGTCAATGTGGAGACTATATACAGGGGGTACCGGTACAGAGTCAATGTGTAGGCTATATACAGGGGGTACCGGTACATAGTCAATGTGGAGACTATATACAGGGGGTACCGGTACAGAGTCAATGTGGAGACTATATACAGGGGGTACCGGTACAGAGTCAATGTGTAGGCTATATACAGGGGGTACCGGTACATAGTCAATGTGGAGACTATATACAGGGGTAATCGGTACAGAGTCAATGAGGAGGTTATATACAGGGTGTACCGGTACAGAGTCAATGTGGAGACTATATACAGGGGGTACCGGTACAGAGTCAATGTGGAGGCTATATACAGGGTGTACCGGTACAGAGTCAATGTGGAGGTTATATACAGGGAGGTACCAGTACAGAGTCAATGTGGTGGCTATATACAGGGGGTACTGGTACAGAGTCAATGTGGAGGCTATATACACGGGGGTACCAGTACAGAGTCAATGTAGAGACTATATACAGGGGGTACCAGTACAGAGTCAATGTGGAGACTATATACAGGGGGTACCGGTACAGAGTCAATGTGGAGACTATATACAGGGGGTACCGGTACAGAGTCAATGTGGAGGCTATATACAGGGGGTACCGGTACCGAGTCAATGTGGAGACTATATACAGGGGGTACCGGTACAGAGTCAATATTGAGGCTATATACACGGGGTACCGGTACAGAGTCAATGTGGAGGCTATATACAGGGGGTACCGGTACAGAGTCAATGTGGAGGCTATATACAGGGGGTACCGGTACAGAGTCAATGTGGAGACTATATACAGGGGGTACCGGTACAGAGTCAATGTGGAGACTATATACAGGGGGTACCGGTACAGAGTCAATATTGAGGCTATATACACGGGGTACCGGTACTTAGTCAATGTGGAGACTATATACAGGAGGTACCGGTACATAGTCAATATTGAGGCTATATACAGGGGGTACAGGTACAGAGTCAAAGTGGAGGCTATATACAGGGGATACCGGTAGAGTGTCAATATTGAGGCTATATACAGGGGGTACCGGTACCGAGTCAATGTGGAGGCTATATACAGGGTATTACGGTACAGAGTCAATGTGGAGGCTATATACAGGGGTACAGGTACAGAGTCAAAGTGGAGGCTATACACAGGGTGCTCCCCCATATTCATGGTATTTTTAGGTTTGACTCCAGTTTCATAGTATGTGTAGTGTTGACTCCAGATGCATGGTATGTGTTGTGTTGAATCCATAGTCATGGCATGTCTAATTTTGACACTAGATTCAAGGTATGTATAGGGTTGACATCAGATTTATGGCATGTGTGGTGTTGATTCCAGATTAATAGTAATGTATGTGTCGTGGTATGTGTAGTGTTGACTCCAGAGTTATGGTCTGTATAGTGTTGACTCCAGATTCATGGTAATTGTAGGGTTGACTCCAGATTTGTAGTATGTGCAGTGTTGACTCCAGATCCATGGTACTCTATGTGTAGTGTTGATTCTAGATTCATGGTATGTGTAGTGTTGACTCCAGATTCATGGTATGTGTGGTGTTGACTCCAGATTCATGGTATGTGTGGTGTTGACTCCATATTCATGGCATGTGTGGTGTTGACTCCAGATTCATGGTATGTGTAGTGTTGACTACAGATTCATGGTACTGTATGTGGTGTTGACTCCAGATTCATGGTATGTGTGGTGTTGACTCCATATTCATGGTATGTGTGGTGTTGACTACAGATTCATGGTACTGTATGTGGTGTTGACTCCAGATTCATGGAATGTGTTGTGATGACTCTAGATTCATGGTTGGTGTAGTGGCCCCTGGATGGCGGTATTGTGGAGCTCTTCTTACACGGAAGAGAGCTGTACTGTGCCGGTGATGCTTCGCTCAGCCTTCCACTACACTCAACCCTTTAGAGGCTTGACCAATCAACCCTCTACTGGATTGACCAATCAACCGTCTACAGTCTTGACCAGTCAAACATCTACAGGCTTGACCAATAAACCCTCTACAGTCTTGACCAATCAACCCTCTACAGTCTTGACCAATCAACCGTCTACAGGCTTGACCAATCAACCCTCTACAGTCTTGACCAATCAACCCTCTACAGGCTTGACCAATAAATCCTCTACAGTCTTGACCAATCAACCCTCTACAGTCTTGACCAATCAACCGTCTACAGGCTTGACCAATCAACCCTCTACAGTCTTGACCAATCAACCGTCTACAGTCTTGACATATCAACCGTCTACAGGCTTGACCAATCAACCGTCTACAGCCTTGACCAGTCAACCCTCTACAGGCTTGACCAATCAACCCTCTACAGTCTTGACCAATCAACCCTCTACTGGCTTGACCAATAAACCCTCTACAGTCTTGACCAATCAACCCTCTACAGTCTTGACCAATCAACCGTCTACAGGCTTGACCAATCAACCCTCTACAGTCTTGACCAATCAACCCTCTACAGGCTTGACCAATAAACCCTCTACAGTCTTGACCAATCAACCCTCTACAGTCTTGACCAATCAACCGTCTACAGGCTTGACCAATCAACCCTCTACAGTCTTGACCAATCAACCGTCTACAGTCTTGACCAATCAACCGTCTACAGGCTTGACCAATCAACCCTCTACTGGCTTGACATATCAACCGTCTACAGGCTTGACCAATCAACCGTCTACAGCCTTGACCAGTCAACCCTCTACAGAATTGACCAATCAACCCTCTACAGTCTTGACCAATCAACCCTCTACTGGCTTGACCAATCAACCCTCTACAGTCTTGACCAATCAACCGTCTACAGGCTTGACCAATCAACCCTCTACTGGCTTGACATATCAACCGTCTACAGGCTTGACCAATCAACCGTCTACAGCCTTGACCAGTCAACCCTCTACAGGCTTGACCAATCAACCCTCTACAGTCTTGACCAATCAACCCTCTACTGGCTTGACCAATAAACCCTCTACAGTCTTGACCAATCAACCCTCTACAGTCTTGACCAATCAACCGTCTACAGGCTTGACCAATCAACCCTCTACAGTCTTGACCAATCAACCCTCTACAGGCTTGACCAATAAATCCTCTACAGTCTTGACCAATCAACCCTCTACAGTCTTGACCAATCAACCGTCTACAGGCTTGACCAATCAACCCTCTACAGTCTTGACCAATCAACCGTCTACAGTCTTGACCAATCAACCGTCTACAGGCTTGACCAATCAACCCTCTACTGGCTTGACATATCAACCGTCTACAGGCTTGACCAATCAACCGTCTACAGCCTTGACCAGTCAACCCTCTACAGAATTGACCAATCAACCCTCTACAGTCTTGACAAATCAACCCTCTACTGGCTTGACCAATCAACCCTCTACAGTCTTGACCAATCAACCGTCTACAGGATTGACCAATCAACCCTCTACTGGCTTGACATATCAACCGTCTACAGGCTTGACCAATCAACCGTCTACAGCCTTGACCAGTCAACCCTCTACAGGCTTGACCAATCAACCCTCTACAGTCTTGACCAATCAACCCTCTACTGGCTTGACCAATCAACCCTCTACAGGCTTGACCAATCAACCCTCTACTGGCTTGACATATCAACCGTCTACAGGCTTGACCAATCAACCGTCTACAGCCTTGACCAATCAACCCTCTACAGTCTTGACCAATCAACCCTCTACAGTCTTGACCAATCAACCCTCTACTGGCTTGACCAATCAACCCTCTACAGTCTTGACCAATCAACCGTCTACAGGCTTGACCAATCAACCCTCTACTGGCTTGACATATCAACCGTCTACAGGCTTGACCAATCAACCCTCTACAGTCTTGACCAATCAACCCTCTACTGGCTTGACCAATCAACCCTCTACAGTCTTGACCAATCAACCCTCTACTGGCTTGACCAATCAACCGTCTACAGTCTTGACCAATCAACCCTCTACTGGCTTGACCAATCAACCGTCTACAGGCTTGACCAATCAACCGTCTACAGCCTTGACCAGTCAACCCTCTACAGGCTTGACCAATCAACCGTCTACAGTCTTGACCAATCAACCCTCTACTGGCTTGACCAATCAACCCTCTACAGTCTTGACCAATCAACCCTCTACAGTCTTGACCAATCAACCGTCTACAGGCTTGACCAATCAACCCTCTACAGGCTTGACCAATCAACCGTCTACAGGCTTGACCAATCAACCCTCTACTGGCTTGACCAATCAACCGTCTACAGGCTTGACCAATCAACCGTCTACAGGCTTGACCAGTCAACCCTCTACAGGCTTGACCAGTCAACCCTCTACTGGCTTGACCAATCAACCCTCTACAGGCTTGACCAATCTATCGTCCACAGGCTTGACCAATCAACCCTCTACAGGCTTGACCAATCTATCGTCCACAGGCTTGACCAATCAACCCTCTACAGGCTTGACCAATCTATCGTCCACAGGCTTGACCAATCAACCCTCGACAGGCTTGACCAATCTATTGTCCACAGGCTTGACCAATCAACCCTCTACAGTCTTGACCAATCTATCGTCCACAGGCTTGACCAATCAACTGTCTACAGGCTTGACCAATCAACTGTCTACAGGCTTGATGGATTTTAGTTGTTGACGAAATCAACGTTAAAAGGAGTCCGAGTCAACTTAATCTCTGAAGCAAATGGGAGAGACATTTATTATTTTGTCCAGTCATTGACATAGGCTCTACGTCATATATTTTATTTTAACGATTCCTATTTCGTCATGGTGACAAATTGTAACAGCGCGTCATGCGACAGTGGATTTATTTATTTGTTGCACAGTCGTCCAGGTTCTTTGACAACAGTGCAGTTTTATTGCTGTTGATGTCACTTACGTGTATTTCCTGGTGAAGCATCTGGACACGAATCCATGTTCGTCCTTCCTCTCCTCATGCTTGCCTGTAGACACACACACACACACACCGGTCTTAGCACTCTCTCACACACCGGTCTTAGCACTCTCTCACACACCAGTCTTAGCACTCTCTCACACACCGGTCTTAGCACTCTCTCACACACCGGTCTTAGCACTCTCTCACACACCGGTCTTAGCACTCTCTCACACACCGGTCTTAGCACTCTCTCACACACCGGTCTTAGCACTCTCTCACACACCGGTCTTAGCACTCTCTCACACACCGGTCTTAGCACTCTCTCACACACCGGTCTTAGCACGCGCTCACACACTGGTCTTAGCACTCTCTCACACACCGGTCTTAGCACTCTCTCACACACCGGTCTTAGCACTCTCTCACACACTGGTCTTAGCACTCTCTCACACACCGGTCTTAGCACTCTCTCACACACCGGTCTTAGCACTCTCTCACACACTGGTCTTAGCACTCTCTCACACACCGGTCTTAGCACTCTCTCACACACCGGTCTTAGCACTCTCTCACATACCGGGGACTGCAGTCACTTTCTTGACCACGCCCAGCTCATCCAGAGTTTGTTTGAGGAAGAACACATGCTCTCTCTATGTGTTGCTGTTGCCTCTCTCTCTGTCTGAAAGTTCCCCTGATACTTCAACACAATCAAGGGAGCTACTGGTTCACTCTTTAGGAGCGACCATCTGTTCTGTTTTACGAGGGGCTGAGAATAGAAGTCATGCCCCCCCCCCTCCCTGTCCCCCTTGCCTGGTGTCGGTACCGTTTATCCATGTCCCCTTTGACACGCTACACGTTACACGTTACACGTTACACGCTACACGCTACACGTTACACGGAGGCGCTAACTCAACCTCTTAAGGATCCGCCCCTTTTTTGTCCATTTTGTTGCCTAAAATGACGTACTTTTTTGACTGGTTTTTAAACCAGCTCCCTACATGCCAGGCCTGAAATACTGCCCTGTTACCTCACAGCATATCTGTTTGTTATGATGACAGCTGAGCTGCTGAAAGGAGTGTGCCACAGGGACCTGTCCCCCCTTTCCCACAGGACCACAACACCGAGGAGAGAGGGTGTGAAAGGACCTTTAAACAGGCATTCATCAACACTGGGGAGAGACTGTGACATTACCTTTAATAACCAGGGCCTAAAACCCAGGGCCTTAAACCAGGGCCTTTAACCAGGGCCTAAAACCAGGGCCTTAAACCAGGGCCTTTAACCAGGGCCTTTAACCAGGGTCTTTAACCAGGGCCTTTAACCAGGGCCTTTAACCAGGGCCTTAACCCAGGGCCTTCACCCAGGGCCTTAACCCAGGGCCTTTAACCAGGGCCTTAACCCAGGGCCTTAACCCAGGGCCTTTAACCAGGGCCTTAACCCAGAGCATTTAACCAGGGCATTAAACCAGGGTCTTTAACCAGGGCCTTAACCCAGAGCATTTAACCAGGGCATTAAACCAGGGCATTAACCCAGGGCATTAAACCAGGGCATTAAACCAGGGCCTTTAACCCAGGGCCTTAACCCAGGGCCTTTAACCAGGGCCTTAACCCAGGGCGTTAAATCAGGGCATTAAACCAGAGCATTTAACCGGGGCCTTTAACCAGGGCCTTAACCCAGGGCATTAAATCAGGGCATTAAACCAGAGCCTTTAACCAGGGCATTTAACCAGGGCATTAAACCAGGGCATTAAACCAGAGCATTTTACCGGGGCCTTTAACCAGGGCCTTAACCCAGGGCATTAAACCAGGGCCTTAACCCAGGGCATTAATAGTAGTTTGAGTTCATAGCTAACCACAAAGTAAGTAAGGGAATATATTCAATGTAAAGATGAAAAAGTGTTGTTTGAAGTCCAATCTAGAGTTTGTACACCATTACCCTCACTGTCCATCTATGACACAGTAACACCTCACTGTCCATCTATGACACAGTAACACCTCACTGTCCATCTATGACACAGTAACACCTCACTGTCCATCTATGACACAGTAACACCTCACTGTCCATCTATGACACAGTAACACCTCACTGTCCATCTATGACACAGTAACACCTCACTGTCCATCTATGACACAGTAACACCTCACTGTCCATCTATGACACAGTAACACCTCACTGTCCATCTATGACACAGTAACACCTCACTGTCCATCTATGACACAGTAACACCTCACTGTCCATCTATGACACAGTAACACCTCACTGTCCATCTATGACACAGTAACACCTCACTGTCCATCTATGACACAGTAACACCTCACTGTCCATCTATGACACAGTAACACCTCACTGTCCTCTGTGACACAGTAACACCTCACTGTCCTCTGTGACACAGTAACACCTCACTGTCCATCTATGACACAGTAACACCTCACTGTCCATCTATGACACAGTAACACCTCACTGTCCATCTATGACACAGTAACACCTCACTGTCCATCTATGACACAGTAACACCTCACTGTCCTCTGTGACACAGTAACACCTCACTGTCCATCTATGACACAGTAACACCTCACTGTCCATCTATGACACAGTAACACCTCACTGTCCATCTATGACACAGTAACACCTCACTGTCCATCTATGACACAGTAACACCTCACTGTCCATCTATGACACAGTAACACCTCACTGTCCTCTGTGACACAGTAACACCTCACTGTCCATCTATGACACAGTAACACCTCACTGTCCATCTATGACACAGTAACACCTCACTGTCCATCTATGACACAGTAACACCTCACTGTCCATCTATGACACAGTAACACCTCACTGTCCATCTATGACACAGTAACACCTCACTGTCCATCTATGACACAGTAACACCTCACTGTCCATCTATGACACAGTAACACCTCACTGTCCTCTGTGACACAGTAACACCTCACTGTCCATCTATGACACAGTAACACCTCACTGTCCATCTATGACACAGTAACACCTCACTGTCCATCTATGACACAGTAACACCTCACTGTCCATCTATGACACAGTAACACCTCACTGTCCTCTGTGACACAGTAACACCTCACTGTCCTCTGTGACACAGTAACACCTCACTGTCCATCTATGACACAGTAACACCTCACTGTCCTCTGTGACACAGTAACACCTCACTGTCCATCTATGACACAGTAACACCTCACTGTCCTCTGTGACACAGTAACACCTCACTGTCCATCTATGACACAGTAACACCTCACTGTCCTCTGTGACACAGTAACACCTCACTGTCCTCTGTGACACAGTAACACCTCACTGTCCTCTGTGACACAGTAACACCTCACTGTCCATGTATGACACAGTAACACCTCACTGTCCTCTGTGACACAGTAACACCTCACTGTCCATCTATGACACAGTAACACCTCACTGTCCATCTATGACACAGTAACACCTCACTGTCCATCTATGACACAGTAACACCTCACTGTCCTCTGTGACACAGTAACACCTCACTGTCGTCTGTGACACAGTAACACCTCACGTACTAAGCCAAGTGAAACACTAAGTGTACTTGGTAGTGTTTAGTAAGTGTGACGTCTCATGTGACTCGATCATTAAATGCAGGTCATTTATATATGTACCCGCCAAAATAAAGGAAACACTTGAGTAAATGAGGGACATAGTAGGCGTTTAGGAAATGAACATCCCATCATGCTTTGGGTCATCGATAAAAACTTTGAAAGAGGGGTCTCAAATGAGCATGTGTGTGTGTGTGTGTGTGTGTGTGTGTGTGTGTGTGTGTGTGTGTGTGTGTGTGTGTGTGTGTGTGTGAGTCAGTCAGTCAGTCACTAGATCTCAACCCAATTAAACACTTTACGGGAGATTCTGGAGCGGCGCATGAGACAATGTTTTTTCACCACCATCAACAAAACACCAAATCATAGAATTTGTTGTTGAAGAATGGTGTCACATCCCTCCAATAGAGTTCCAGACACTTGTAGAATAGACCACCACCCTATTAAGACACTTGATGTTGGTGTTTCCTTTATTTTGGTAGTTACGTGTGTATACCCATTGAAACACATGGGGACTGTTGCATGGAGAGTTGGCCAGCGTACTAAAACAAGGTTCTCTCTCGTTAAAATATCAATACGCACTAAAATCACCCGCAAAGCTGATTTCAATTGTAACCATCATTGGCCAGTGGCCACCAAAATTATCACTCCATTGTCCTGATTTCATGGCCGGTGCCAGAATGAACCAGTTGGAAGGGCATTTGACTTCCATCGCTGTCAAACGTTTTCAAGACTATTTCGGCCTCTGGTGGGTGTTATTACTGGAACAAATGAATCTTGTTTTTTACTAACGGCGAGGCCAGACTTACAGAGACAGAGATAGAAACAGATATAGAGATAGAGACAGACAGAGATAGAGACAGACAGCGACATAGACAGATATAGAGAGACAAAGAGAGACAGAAGCAGGGAAAGCCAGAGACAGAGACAGACAGAGACAGACAGAGACAGACAGAGACATAGACAGATACAGAGACAGACAGAGATAGAGACAGACAGAGACAGACAGAGACAGACCGATAAAGAGACAGAGATAGAGACAGACAGAGATAGAGACAGACAGCGACATAGACAGATATAGAGAGACAATAGAGACAGAAGCAGAGAAAGCCAGAGACAGAGACAGACAGAGACAGACAGAGATAGAGACAGACAGAGATAGAGACAGACAGAGACAGACAGAGACAGACCGATAAAGAGACAGAGATAGAGACAGACAGCGATAGAGACAGACAGATAAAGAGACAGACACAGAGACAGACAGAGACAGACAGAGATAGAGACAGACAGCGATAGAGACAGACAGATAAAGAGACAGAGACAGACAGAGACAGACAGAGATAGAGACAGACAGCGATAGAGACAGACAGAGATAGGGAAAGAGACAGACAGAGACAGAGACAGAGACAAATAGAGACAGTTAGAGCCAGAGACAGACTGACAGAGACAGACAGAGACATAGCCAGAAACAGACACACAAAGAGATCTCCAGATATGAGCTACTCACCAGTGATCTCCACCACACCATCCTTGGTCTTGATCACCAGCTCCTCAGGGGAGAAGTGGTTGACGTCCAGAGTGACCTTCCAGGTCTCCTGGGTCTGCTTGATCTCAGACATGCCAGAGCTGAGCTGGCGGGAGAGGGCAAGGGCGTACGATGCTGCCCCAGCCTGAGCCATCATGGGGGCCTGGGGAATCACCGCGGCCTGGGGCATCATGGCAGCCTGCATCATGGCACTATGCAGGGGGGACATCACAGGGCTCTGGGGCATCATGGAGGGTATGAATCCAGCAGTGGACATGTCAGGGCTAAGGACAGATGGGCGAATGTAGCCGGGCCAGTGGGTGCTGGGGAAGGTGGGGAACTCCTCAGGGAGGGCCGGCATGCCGAAGGCCTGGTCAAAGAGCCGGCTGCCCTGGTAACAGTCACGGAAGGGGTCCCAGCTGGGGGTGCGGAGCAGGCTGAAGGGGATATGTCTCTCTGTCATGGTTGCTGGAGGAAGAGGAGTAGTACTGTACCAGTAGAAGAGCTGTGGGCTGGCTGACTGGCTGGCTGACTGGCTGACTGGCTGACTGGCTGACTGGCTGACTGGCTGACTGGCTGACTGACTGGCTGACTGGCTGACTGGCTGACTGGCTGACTGGCTGACTGGCTGTCTGACTGGCTGACTGGCTGACTGGCTGACTGGCTGACTGGCTGTCTGACTGGCTGACTGGCTGACTGGCTGACTGGCTGACTGGCTGACTGGCTGACTGACTGACTGACTGACTGGCTGACTGGCTGACTGACTGACTGGCTGACTGGCTGACTGGCTGACTGGCTGACTGGCTGTCTGACTGGCTGACTGGCTGACTGGCTGACTGGCTGTCTGACTGTCTGACTGGCTGACTGACTGACTGGCTGACTGGCTGACTGGCTGACTGACTGGCTGTCTGACTGGCTGACTGGCTGACTGGCTGACTGGCTGTCTGACTGTCTGACTGGCTGACTGGCTGTAGATGACTTTGGTTGGTCTCTCTCAAACTTCCAATGAAAGTGCTCCTCGGCCGAAGGCTTTTATGCACACAGCAACCGCCCACCTCTCGTCAACACTGTCACTGGCCCTCCCTTCTCAACCCCTCCGCCCTGTCCCCCCCACACACCTCCCTCAGCCAGATATTTATAGAAGGTACTAGAATGTCTATTCATGGCAGATGTAGCACTAGAATGGAATCTAAATCCAAGGACCTCCCATCGACCAAGTGCTGCCCAGCACTTTGTTTCACCCCCTCCCTCCCTCCCTCCCTCCCTCCCTCCCTCCCTCCCTCCCTCCCTCCCTCCCTCCCTCCCTCCCTGTCCTGCCAATTGTAATCCCCACTCCAAGCTCACCATAGCCATGACACAGGGCTAGAGGAATCTGAGAGTCTGCTGTAAAGCAGACAGCCCTGCTCAGCAGGTCTACAAGCATAGCGGGGAGATGTAAATATACCGTTGCTAACACACAGGCTGGTAGAGAACAGTACGTTATGTGACAAGCCAGCCACTTATGTGTAATTAGCAGCTATACATTAAGAACGCACACTGGAATCCTAGGAGCTCAAACAAGCATAACACAACAGACACCCACACCCACACCCATGCTTGCATACAATACATGTTATGTTGGAGTTGTTTGGTGTAGGAGATAGTCCTGACATGGAGGAATGGAACGAGACCTTGGTTAGACAGGTGTTGACGCTGACAATGTCATGTAGAACATACAGTTGAAGTCGGAAGTTTACATACACTTAGGCTGGAGTCATTAAAACTAATTTTTCAACCACTACAAAAAATCCTGTTAACAAACTATAGTTTTGGCAAGTCGGTTAGGATATCTACTTTGTGCAAGACACAAGTAAAAAATTGTATAATTGTTTACATACACATTATTCCATCTATAATTCACTGTATCACAATTCTAGTGGGTCAGAAGTTAAAATACACTAAGTTGACTGTGCCTTTAAACCGCTTGGAAAATTCCAGAAAATTATGTCATGGCTTTAGGAGCTTCTGATAGGCTAATTGACATAATTTGAGTCAATTGGAGGTGTACCTGTGGATTTATTTCAAGGCCTACCTTCAAAAATGCCAGACTTCGGTTTGCAACTGCACATGGGGACAAAGATCGTATTTTGAGAAATGCCCTCTGGTTTGATGAAACAAAAATAGAACTGTTTGGCCATAATAACCATCGTTATGTTTGGAGGAAAAAGGGGGAGGTTTGCAAGCCAAAGAACACCATCCCAACCGTGAAGTACAGGGGTGGCAGCATCATGTTGTGGGGGTGCTTTGCTGCAGGAAGGACTGGTGCACTTCACAAAATAGATGGCATCATAAGGATGGAAAATTATGTGGATATATTGAAGTAACGTCTCAAGACATCAGTCAGGAAGTTAAAGCTTGGTCGCAAATGGGTCTTCCAAATGGACAATGACCCCAAGCATTCTTCCAATGTTGTGGCAAAAAGTACGACAAAGTCAAGGTTATCAGAGTGACCATCACAAAGCCCTGACCTCAATCCAATAGAAAATGTGTGGGCAGAACTGAACAAGTGTGTGCGAGCAAGGAGGCCTACAAACCTGACTCAGTTACACCAGCTCTGTCAGAAGGAATGGGACAAAATTCACCAAACTTATTGTGGGAACCTTGTGAAAGGCTACCCAAAACATTTGACCCAAGTTAAACAATTTAACAGCAATGCAACCAAATACTAATTGAGTGTATGTAATCTTCTGATCCACTGGGAATGTGATGAAAGAAATACAAGCTGAAATAAATAATTATCAAATCAAATCAAATGTATATATACATTCTTACACCAGCTGATATCTCAAAGTGCTGTACAGAAACCCAGCCTAAAACCCCAAACAGCAAGCAATGCAGGTGTAGAAGCATGGTGGCTAAGACAAACTAGAATGGCCAAAACCTAGTAAGAAACCTACCTACCAACCTCATCTGGCTGTGCCGGGTGGAGATTATAACAGAACATGCCCAAGATGTTCAAATGTTCATAAATGACCAGCATGGTCAAATAATATCAGCACCTCAGGAGTAAATGTCAGTTGGCTTTTCATAGCCGATCATTAGGAGTATCTCTACCGCTCCTGCTGTCTCTAGAGCGTTGAAAACAGCAGGTCTGGGACAGGTAGCACGTCCGGTGAACAGGTCAGGGTTCCATAGCCGCAGGCAGAACAGTTGAAACTGGAACAGCAGCACGGCCAGGTGGACTGGGGACAGCAAGGAGTCATCATGCCAGGTAGTCGTGAGGCATGACACTAGGGCTCAGGTCCTCGAGAGAGAGAGAGAGAGAGAGAGAAAGAAAGAGAGAATTAGAGAGAGCATACTTAAATTCACACAGGACACCAGATAAGACAGGAGAAGTACTCCAGATTTAACAAACTGACCCTAGCCCCCCGACACATAAGCTACTGCAGCATAAATACTGGAGGCTGATACAGGAGGGTTCAGAAGACACTGTGGCCCCTATCTCTACAATTATTCTAACATTTCACATTCTTAAAATAGAGTGGTGATCCTAATTGACCTAAAATAGAGAATTTTTACTTGGATTAAATGTCAGGAATTGTGGAAAAACTGAGTTTAAATGTATTTGGCTGAGGTGTATGTAAACGTCCGACTTCAACTGTATATCTCCTCTCTGTCTAATCTATGTCTCCTCTCTGATTCCTCTCTAACTCCTCTCTGTCTCCTCTCTGATTCCTCTCTAACTCCTCTCTGTCTCCTCTCTGATTCCTCTCTAACTCCTCTCTGTCTCCTCTCTAACTCCTCTCTGTCTCCTCTCTAACTCCTAACTACTCTCTGCCCCCTCTCAGTCTCCTCTCTAACTCCTCTCTGTCTCCTCTCTAACTCATAACTCCTCTCTGCCCCCTCTCTGTCTCCTCTCTAACTCCTAACTCCTCTCAAACTCCTCTCTAACTCCCCTCTAACTCCTCTCTGTACCCTCTCTGTTTCCTCTCTAACTCCCCTCTAACTCCTCTCTGCCTCCTCTCTGTCTCCTCTCTGTTTCCTCTCTAACTCCTCTCTGCCCCCTCTCTGTTTCCTCTCCAACTCCTCTCTGTCTCCTCTCTGACTAATCTCTGTCTCCTCTCTAACTCCTCTCTAACTCCTCTCTGTCTCCTCTCTGACTAATCTCTGTCTCCTCTCTAACTCCTCTCTAACTCCTTTCTATCACCTCTAACTCCTCTCTGCCTCCTGTCTGTCTCCTCTCTGTCTCCTCTAACTCCCCTCTGCCTCCTCTCTGTCTCCTCTCTAACTCCTCTCTGTCTCCTCTCTAACTCCTCTCTAACTCCTCTCTGACTAATATCCGTCTCCTCTCTAACTCCTCTCTGACTAATCTCTGTCTCCTCTCTAACTCCTCTCTAACTAATAACTCCCCCCTAACTCCTCTCTAACTCCTCTCTGACTAATATCCGTCTCCTCTCTAACTCCTCTCTGACTAATATCCGTCTCCTCTCTAACTCCTCTCTAACTCCTCTCTGACTAATATCCGTCTCCTCTCTAACTCCTCTCTGACTAATCTCTGTCTCCTCTCTAACTCCTCTCTAACTAATAACTACTCCCTAACTCCTCTCTAACTCCTCTCTAACTCCTCTCTGACTAATCTCTGTCTCCTCCCTAACTCTTCTCTAACTCCTCTCTAACTCCTCTCCGACTAATCTCTGTCTCCTCTCTAACTCCTCTCTAACTCCTCTCTAACTCCTAACTCCTCTCTGTCTCCTCTCTAACTCCTCTCTAACTCCTCTCTAACTCCTAACTCCTCTCTAACTGCTCTCTAACTGCTCTCTTTTTCCTCTCTAACTCCGCTCTGTCTCCTCTCTTACTCCTCTCTAACTCCTCTCTAACTCCTAAAGGGAGTTTTCAGGTGAACAAAAGAGAAAAGAGAAAAGAGAAAAAAGAGAGAAAAAAAAGAGAAAAGCTTTTGTGGATATAGTCAATAACAAACAATTTCATTTTAATTACAAGTACCAACAGGGAGACCTTTCGCACAAAAGAGAAAATGTCTAACTTGGCCTTTGCCGAGAAGGCCCTTATATCCTCATTCCACAGAACCAGGAAGTCAAAACAATGTTGTCATCAGCTAGAGAATGGCACAGTGTTCCTGTCACGTTCTGACCTTTATTTCCTTTGTTTAGTCGTTATTTAGTATGGTCAGGGCGTGAGTTGGGGTGGGCAGTCTATGTTTGTTTTTCTATGATTTTGGGATTTCTATGTTTCGGCCTAGTATGGTTCTCAATCAGAGGCAGATGTCATTAGTTGTCTCTGATTGAGAATCATACTTAGGTAGCCTGGGTTTCACTGTTTGTTGGTGGGTGATTGTCTATGTTAGTTGCTTGTGTCAGCACAGTTCTCATTATAGCGTCACGGTATAGTTTGTATTCAGTGTTCAGTGCTTTCTTTAATTAAAAAATCATCATGAACACATACCACGCTGCATTTTGGCCTGCTCCTTACGACGATCGTGACAGATTCACCCAATACCAAGGACCAAGCGGCATGGTGACAGGCAGCAGCAGCAGGAGCAGCGCAAGGAGGAATGGACATGGGAGGCCGAGTTGGACGGTAAAGGACCCTGGGCACAGCCAGGAGAATATCGCCGCCCCAAAGAAGAGCTGGAGGCAGCGAAGGCGGAGAGGCGCTGGTATGAGGAGGCAGCACGGCGGTGTGGATGGAAGCCCGAGAGTCAGCCCTAAAAATGTATTGGGGGGGGCACACAGTAAGTGTGGCGAAGCCAGGTAGGAGACCTGCGCCAACTTCCTGTGCTTACCGGAGGGCGAGAGAGACCGGGCAGGCACTGTGTTATGCTGTGGAGCGCACGGTGTCCCCAGTGCTGGTGCATAGCCCGGTGCGGTACATACCAGCTCCTCGCATCGGCCGGGCTAGAGTGGGCATCGAGCTAGGTGACATGAAGCCGGCTCTACGCATCTGGTCTCCAGTGCGTCTCCTTGGGCCAGCGTGCATGGCACCAGCTTTACGCATGGTGTCCCTGGTTCGCCAGCACAGCCCAGTGCGGGCTGTTCCACCTCGCCGCACTGGCAGGGCGACCGGGAGCATTCAACCAGGTAAGGTTGGGCAGGCTCGGTGTTCAAGAGCTCCAGTGCTCCTGCACGGTCCGGTCTATCCAGTACCACCTCCACGCACCAGCCCTCCGGTCGCAGCCCCCCGCACCAGGCTGTCTCTCCATCTCATCCCTACAGAGCTCCTCCGTCCAGCGCTGCCAGAGCTTCCGCCCCTCAGTCCAGAGGTGCCAGAGCCCCTCAGTCCAGAGGCGCCGGAGCCTCCCGCCTGTCCGGCGCTGCCGGAGTCGTCCTTCACCCCGGCGCTGCCGGAATCTCCCGTCCATTCGGGACCCATTTCTAGGGTCACCAGTCCGAGGTCGGCGGCGAGGGTCGCCGTGTTTAGGATGCCACGGAGGCGGACAATGAGGCGGAGAAAGACTGTTGAAGTGGGGTCCCGCGCCAGAGCCGCCACCGCGGACAGATGCCCACCCAGACCCTCCCCTATAGGTTCAGGTTTTGCGGCCGGAGTCCGCACCTTTGGGGGGGGGGGGGGGGGCTGTCACGTTCTGACCT
This sequence comes from Oncorhynchus mykiss, assembly GCF_057628025.1. Classification (NCBI taxonomy): domain Eukaryota; kingdom Metazoa; phylum Chordata; class Actinopteri; order Salmoniformes; family Salmonidae; genus Oncorhynchus; species Oncorhynchus mykiss. The sequence goes on from NC_143031.1 coordinate 7,685,910, forward strand.
TTATTTCCTTTGTTTTGTATTTAGTTAGTATGGTCAGGGCGTGAGTTGGGTTGGTCAGTCTGTTTGTTTTTCTATGATTTGGGGATTTCTATGTTTCGGCCTAGTATGGTTCTCAATCAGAGGCAGGTGTCATTAGTTGTCTCTGATTGAGAATCATACTTAGGTAGCCTGGGTTTCACTGTTTGTTGGTGGGTGATTGTCTATGTTAGTTGCTTGTGTCAGCACAGTTCTCATTATAGCGTCACGGTCATTATTTGTTTATTGTTTTGTATAGTTTGTATTCAGTGTTCAGTGCTTTCTTTAATTAAAAAATCATCATGGACACATACCACGCTGCATTTTGGTCTGCTCCTTACGACGATCGTGACAGTTCCACAGAACACAACAACAATCAGTGTCCTTGGTCCTTGGACCTCCAGTCTGGCGTCAATCCCGATCATCAGATATGAGTTTAAAATACAGCATAGTGTCTAGTGACTAAATCCCGTGACACTAATGAGTGTCACAAATATAAAGCTTCAAATCATGTGAATAACAGTAAGGGGAAATACAGAAATATGCTAAGCATTGTGTTAATTACTCTTAAGTGAATATTAATGTTATTCATCTTAAATATTTTTCTAACTGTGATTTAAAGCATTTTTATTCCACCGGCAAATACAACAACAAAAAAATCTGGAAGAAGGACAGTTTTGGCAGTGCTCAACCTATATTACGGTAAATTCATAAAATATCAGATTATCCTCGGTATCTCTCCACTGCCTGTGTCTAAAATCTGTTCTCCAGGTTACAGATTACTGTGGTCCTCACATGTGTATCAGCTTGGCAGAATATTTATTTATTTAACTTATATTTTATCATGGACTCATACTGAGACCAAGGTCTCTTTTACAGATGAACCCTGAATTACAGAAAATACACACATGCTAATTAAAATCCAAAACGCAAGCAGAAAGAAAAAAAACTGTCATTAAACATCTCTATCAGCTTTCTACCAAAACATAAAATGTCATGTTTTAAGGATTTTGTCACAAATAAGGTGCAAGAACACTAAACTCTGATTTACTCAGTAGAGACCAAAGGAATTTCCTGAAACAGGGTGTGGAAACTCAAATGTCTAAAGTTAGCCAAGACAATGCGCAGGAGTGGCTTCGGGACACATTTCTGAATGTCCTTGAGTGGCCCAGCCAGAGCCCGGACTTGAACCCGATCGAACATATCTGGAGAGACCCGAAAAATGCTGTGCAGTGACACTCCCCATCCAAACTGACAGAGCTTGAGAGGATCTGCAGAGAAGAATGGGAGAAATTCCACAAATACAGGTGTGCCAAGCTTGTAGCGTCATACCCAAGAAGACTCGAGGCTGTAATCGCTGCCAAAGGTGTTTCAACAAAGTACTGAGTAAAGGATCCGAATAGTTACGTAAATGTGTTTCCATTTTTTTAATAAATTTGCACAAATTTTTATGTCTTTGTCTTTATTGGGTGTAGATTGATGAGGGGAAAAATAATTTAATACATTTTATAATAAGGCTGTAACGTAACAAAATGTGGAAAAAGTCAAGTGATCTGAGTACTTTCAGAAGTCACTGTATGCTTAAATCATAAGAGTTATTTTTATGCACTCTATTGGACAAAATGTTCTTAGTTTTATCTGCATTCAAAACGGACTTCAAGTCAATAAAGTTTTTCTGTAATACAATGAATTCAGACTGTAGTTCAGATAGAGCCTGGTCAACCGTGGAGGCAATAGCATACACAACAGCATCGTCGTCATACAAGTGCAGGTTACAATATTTTACGGACAAGTCGATATTGTTTATGTAAAAAGTAAAAAGTACAGGACCCAGAATCGACCCTTGCGGGACACCTTTCATAATATCCAGGAAACCTGATTTAACACCATCAGTAGCTACACGTTGAGTTCTATCTGTCAAGTCATGTTTAAACCAGTTACATGCAGCCTGGTCAAGGCCAATTGAGGAAAGCCTCTAAATTAGCAGTGAGTGAAAAACAGTATCGAAAGCCTTTGACAGGTCAATGAAGAGGGCAACAAAACGATGCCTTTTATCCATACAGTTAACCATATCATTTATAACTCGGGATGCAACAGAATTAGTGCTATGACCTGATCTAAAACCCTGACTGATGTACATTAATATACTGTATACTGCAGATCTACATGCCCTATGAAGTAATGAAGGACCCAGGGTTGGGATAGGTCGTTGGCATTGTCACGCACATGACAGTTTCTCCATCTTGTCTGAGGGTGTTGTTGAAACACAATAGTGTCCTGTGTCTCTTCCAACGAGCAACACTGGATGTTCTATCACATTAACTCTACTGGATGGCAGTCAGTATTCTATCACATTAACTCTGTGGATGGCAGTCGGTATTCTATCACATTAACTCTGTGGATGGCAGTCAGTATTCTATCACATTAACTCTGTGGATGGCAGTCAGTATTCTATCACATTAACTCTGTGGATGGCAGTCAGTATTCTATCACATTAAGTCTGTGGATGACAGTCAGTATTCTATCACATTAACTCTGTGGATGGCAGTCAGTATTCTATCACATTAACTCTACTGGATGGCAGTCAGTATTCTATCACATTAACTCTGTGGATGGCAGTCAGTATTCTATCACATTAACTCTGTGGATGGCAGTCAGTATTCTATCACATTAACTCTGTGGATGGCAGTCAGTATTCTATCACATTTACTCTGTGGATGGCAGTCAGTATTCTAAACCCGGACGACGCTAGGCCTATTGTATATTGTTGTATATCTCAATAGTAAAGAGGCTGGGGGTAGGGTTAGTGTTAAGGTTGTGGTTGAGGATAGGGATAGGGTTAGTGTTAAGGTTGTGGTTGAGGATAGGGATAGGGTTAGTGTTAAGGTTGTGGTTGAGGATAGGGATAGGGTTAGGGTTAGTGTTAAGGTTGTGGTTGTGGATAGGGATAGGGTTAGTGTTAAGGTTGTGGTTGAGGATAGGGATAGGGTTAGTGTTAAGGTTGTGGTTGAGGATAGGGATAGGGTTAGGGTTAGTGTTAAGGTTGAGGATAGGGATAGGGTTAGTGTTAAGGTTGTGGTTGAGGATAGAGATAGGGTTAGTGTTAAGGTTGTGGTTGAGGATAGGGATAGGGTTAGGGTTAGTGTTAAGGTTGTGGTTGTGGATAGGGATAGGGTTAGTGTTAAGGTTGAGGATAGGGATAGGGTTAGTGTTAAGGTTGTGGTTGAGGATAGGGTTAGTGTTAAGGTTGTGGTTGAGGATAGGGATAGGGTTAGGGTTAGTGTTAAGGTTGAGGATAGGGATAGGGTTAGTGTTAAGGTTGTGGTTGAGGATAGGGATAGGGTTAGTGTTAAGGTTGTGGTTGAGGCTAGTGGTAGGGCTAGTGTTAAGTTTGTGGTTGAGGTTGAGGCTAGGGGTAGGGCTAGTGTTAAGTTTCTGGTTGAGGCTTGGGATAGGGCTAGTGTTAAGGTTGTGGTTGAGGTTGTGGTTGAGGCTAGGGGTAGGGTTATCATTAAGGTTGAGGTTGAGGCTAGGGGTAGGGTTAGTGTTAAGGTTGTGGTTGAGGCTAGGGTTAGTGTTAAGGTTGTGGTTGTGGTTGAGGCTAGGGCTAGTTCTAAGGTTGTGGTTGAGGGCTAGGGTTAGTGTTGTGGTTGAGGGTTAGGGTTAGGCTTGTGGTTGTGGTTGAGGGTTAGGGTTAGTGTTGTGGTTGTGGATGAGACTAGGGTTAGTGTTGTGGTTGGGGGTTAGGGTTAGGTTTGTGGTTGTGGTTGAGGGTTAGGGTTAGTGTTGTGGTTGTGATGAGGCTAGGGGTAGTGTTGTGGTTGAGGGTTAGGGTTAGTGTTGTGGATGTGGCTAGGGTTTGAGGTTGTGGTTGAGGGTTAGGGTCAGTGTTGTGGTTGTGGATGAGGTTAGGGTTGTGCTATTGTTAGGCTTAGGGCTGGGATTAGGGCAGACTTGGGGTGAGGCCTTTTCATAAATTCACCAGCCTTAGATTTATCTATTTCGCAACAAAGCCTACTTCACTCACGCCGCCAAACTTACCCTAGTAAAACTGACTATCCTACCAATTCTCGACTTCGGCAATGTCATCTACAAAATAGCTTCCAAAACTCTACTCAGCAAATTGGATGTAGTCTATCACAGTGCCATCCGTTTTGTTACCAAAGCGCCTTACACCACCCATCACTGCGACCTGTATGCTCTAGTCGGGTGGCCCTCGCTACATATTCGTCGCCAGACCCACTGGCTCCAGGTCATTTATAAGTCTATGCTAGGTAAAGCTCTGCCTTATCTCAGTTCACTGGTCACGATGGCAACAACCACCTGTAGCACGTGCTCCAGCAGGTATATCTCACGGGTCATCCCCAAAGCCAACACCTCCTTTGGCCGCCTTTCCTTCCAGTTCTCTGGTGCCAGTGACTGGAACGAATTGCAAAAATCACCTAAACTGGAGACTTACATTTCCCTCACTAACTTTAAACATCAGCTATCTGAGCAACTAACTGATCGCTGCAGCTGTACATAGTCCACCGGTAAATAGTCCATCTGTAAACCTAATCTACCTACCTCATCCCCCATATTGTTTTTATTTACATTTCTGCTCTTTTGCACACCAGTATCACTACTTACACACCATCATCTGCTCATCTATCACTCCAGTGTTAATCTGCTAAATTGTAATTACTTTGCTACTATGGCCTATGTATTGCCTCACCTCCTAATTCCATTTACACACACTGTATATAGACTTTCTTTTTTTCTCTATTGTGTTATTGACTGTACGCTTGTTTATTCCATGTGTAACTCTGTGTTGTTGTTTCTGTTGCCCTGCTTTGCTTAATCTTGGCCAGGTTGCAGTTGTAAATGGAGAACTTGTTCTCAACTTGTTTACCTGGTTAAATAAAGGTAAAATAAAATTAAAATTAAAAAGGAGTGTCTGATATTTTTTTGGAAGCTATTTAAAAAAATATATATATATATTTCACCTTTATTTAACCAGGTAAGCTAGTTGAGAACAAGTTCTCATTTACAACTGAGACCTGGCCAAGATAAAGCATAGCAGTTCGACACATACAACAACACAGAGTTACACATGGAATAAACAAGCGTAGTCAATAACACAATAGAGAAGAAAAAAAAGTAAGTCTATATACTATGTACTATGCTGCATTCATCATATATTCACCGGTTACCGTAACATACTGTAGGTTGAGTTCATGGACTTGGGAGGAAAAATAAAACAGGCAGTTCTTTGAGGAGCTGGAAAAGTACACCAGGTTACAGAATATCCCAGTCCATCCAGTCTAGATGCTTCCAGACGTATCATTAAGAAATAAAGAAAATAGTTAACACTAGCACCCTCTGCAGGTGGCACATACACATAGCACATGGACGTATTACTTTATGACTCGGGTGTGAATAGTATGTAGAGTTCCAATGTGTTTTTGTTTTTTTCATGTCAAAAAAGAGTAGCGATCTAAAGACGACAACACAAGTAGCTCATTTTCCATTGGTTTATATTTATTGTCCTGTATATAATAACTGGTAAACTACAACTAAGTGACTTTTATACAATTCAAAGGTTTAGCATTGTACTCTTAATAACGAAACATGTTTAGATTATGAAAGTAACACTGCATGAGTGACGGGAGGCTTGACAAATGGGAAGGAAGACAGGGTCTCTGGTTGCATCATCACCAGCAGCTGTCCCAGCTAGCACATTTGGTTCCTTGGAAGCTGTGGGAACGTACGTTTTAAGTAGTTAAGATTCCTGACGGTTAAAAACAAAAAAAACGTTTTGTATTACTTTCTGAGAATAGAAGTGAAAACTTAGCCTGTTCTGGGCACGTTAATATTTAGGTTGCAAGGTTCCCCTGAAAGCCAGCCTGGGAGTTTTTTTTATTAACATTCTGAGAACGGAAATTCAAGGATATTTTTAAGGTAATTAAATAACGTTCTGAGAACATATTTTCAATAAGACTTTTAATAACACTGCTAGTTTAGTTTGGGTTAACTGTTATGAACTCCCAGCACAGATGGACATTTATTTTTCTGGGCATTAATCATGCAAACACATTCCTTTTTTATTGTGGCATTTGAGATTCAAACCTATGATCTTCTGTTCTCTATCCATGGAAATAGTCCACAGCTCCACCAAGATGGAGCTAGCATGCCATGTTAAAAAGAAACCCTCAAGCAAAGCTGTTCATTTTAGTCTTTACAAACAGACCCTAGTTATTTCTTAACGTTCTCTGAACGTTCTGTGAACGTGACTTTAAACAGAACCATGAAGAAACCGGTAGAAAACGTTACGCTGAAGTACTGAAATTCCCTCAGAAGAACGTTATCTCTGAACGTTCTGAGAACATAACTTTCAATAGAACCGCGAAGAAACCTGTAGACAACATTTTTTGCTGAAGTACTGAAATTCCCACAGAAGAACGTTATCTCTGAACGTTCTGAGAACATAACTTTCAATAGAACCGTGAAGAAACCTGTAGACAACATTTTTTGCTGAAGTACTGAAATTCCCACAGAAGAATGTTATAAAACTGAAGTAAATGTTATGGGACAGTTGTATGCTAAATAAACATAGGACGTTCACTCTCTAACCAAGCTCTAAGAAACATATGGTTTTCAGAACGTTATGTGCTAGCTGGGGACCTATCAGCACAGAGACAGGGAACATGTTGGGCATCTAGTGGGACTACCTGTGTCTGGGTGCCAGCGTTTTGCTAGCTGGGGCATTTGCCGCATACATAGTTTAGGTGACCCACTGGCTTGTAAAACAAGCAGACCCTCTGTCTTTGACCTCATGTCAGGTCAGAGCCAGTTACCAGGACACCTCTGGTTAAAAGCAGGGTGTAGGGGATAGATCAGCCTTATACAGCAGGGGCAATGTGATTGGTAACACCGACCACAAACTCGCCCAATCAACACACCTTTGTCTGCAGAGAGCCAATCCAGGACTGGTTTATGAGTTTGACAGTAGGAGTTGGTAGAAGTGGAGCTTTGGAGCCCTGCACCAGGAGACAGACAGACAGGTAACAGTCCCCCTAAGACTGTAACTAGGCGTCCCCTGCACCAGGAGACAGACAGACAGGTAACAGTCCCTCTAAGACTGTAACTAGGCATCCCCTGCACCAGGAGACAGACAGACAGGTAACAGCCACTCTAAGACTGTAACTAGGCATCCCCTGTACCAGGAGACAGACAGACAGGTAGCAGCCCCTCTAAGACTGTAACTAGGCATCCCCTGCACCAGGAGACAGACAGACAGGTAACAGTCCCTCTAAGACTGTAACTAGGCATCCCCTGCACCAGGAGACAGACAGACAGGTAACAGTCCCTCTAAGACTGTAACTAGGCACCCCCTGCACCAGGAGACAGACAGTCAGGTAACAGTCCCTCTAAGTAACCCTGTGTAAGAGCATTATACATCAATCAGGTAAGGGATTGAAAACCCGGTCCCCATAGCAACAAGCTATTAAAGGAAGCAGAAGGTTTCATGACAAAAAAAAAAAAGGATTTGGGTTAAAACATCAATTGACGTTCTGTATGTTCATAGATGAGAACATATGCAGCAATTCTATCTCCCATTAAATATTAAGATCTCAACAACACGGTTCTTCAAATTGTTTTAAAAAAAAACATTCGATGAGACAAAAAAAAACAAATAAATAATCAAATGAATAAATAAATAACATAAGAAATAGATAAATAATTGGAATAAATAACTGAACAAATAGCTGTGGATAAAAGATAGACCCACATGATCGCATGGATGCTTTTGCAGAAAATATCTTTAGAAAGAGCATCTTTACAGAGCGACCTCACGTCACTGGTCATTGAGCAAGAGGTCTGGACATAATAAATAGTGGAATAAGGAAGTGAGGAAAAAGTACATGATAACATCAAACATCTGTCCCTTGTTTTTTTTTCTTCCTCTGTGTGTGATTCCAGGTCAGGAATGTCAGGGCCATGTTCGGTACCAAAATGTTCTCGATCGTATCAGATAGAAATACCACAAATAGGGCCGACGTGATTCCTTATTCTACATCTCAGAGATCCATGTTTGTTCTACATAGCATACTTCTATCTGAATGTGCCCCAAGTCAGAATAGGGGGCAGGGACAGATGCACCCTGGGACCTGTAGTACTGTATTGGGAGGGGCAGGGACAGATGCACACTGGGACCTGTAGTACTGTAGTGGCAGGGACAGATGCACCCTGGGACCTGTAGTACTGTATTGGGAGGGGCAGGGACAGATGCACCCTGGGACCTGTAGTACTGTAGTGGCAGGGGCAGATCCACCCTGGGACCTGTAGTCCTGTAATGGCAGGGGCAGGGACAGATGCACCCTGGGACCTGTAGTCCTGTAATGGCAGGGGCAGGGACAGATGCACTCTGGGACCTGTAGTCCTGTAGTGGCAGGGGCAGATGCACCCTGGGACCTGTAGTACTGTAATGGCAGGGGCAGGGACAGATGCACTCTGGGACCTGTAGTCCTGTAGTGGCAGGGGCAGGGACAGATGCACCCTGGGACCTGTAGTCCTGTAGTGGAAGGAGCAGAGGCAGATGCACCCTGGGACCTGTAGTCCTGTAAAGGCAGGGGCAGGGACAAATGCACCCTGGGACCTGTAGTCCTGTAGTGGCAGGGGCAGGGACTGATGCACCCTGGGACCTGTAGTCATGTAGTGGCAGGGGCAGGGACAGATGCACCCTGGGACCTGTAGTCCTGTAGTGGCAGGGGCAGGGACAGATGCATCCTGGGACCTGTAGTCCTGTAATGGCAGGGGCAGGGACTGATGCACCCTGGGACCTGTAGTCCTGTAGTGGCAGGCAGCTCTCTGGTACAAGCAGCAGTCTTCCTCCTTTCTGTTTCATCATCATGCGAAGTCACCATCAAATAACAAGCCTCTTCCAAAAAAAATCACATAGAATATACAGTGCATAGTTTACAAGCCAGAACTTACAGTTTAGAATCATCTATACATCCTGATATATCAGTTCCCTTCTGCATGCTAAATCGTCAGCCATCTTTTCTTTTGTTCTTTATCGCATCTGTTTTGATCTCTCTGGTTCCTAAGCATAAGTGTCTTTGGGGAAATTACGTAATGACATTGGAGGAAGAATTGCCCAGTGCTGTTTGATTTGATTTGATTTCTTTCTTTCACTTGTATCTCTTCTTTTCATCTTCTTTGACAAACATTTTTTTGGGGGGGTTTACTTTTGCTATGCAGAAACATATGGAGAAAGTGCTTACAGAATTGTTCTTTATCAATTATTTTCTAAAAGCATGATCTGAAAAATGTTATTTTAAATAAGTGCCTGTGTGAAGACAAATCGATATTTCAGATCCAGGCTCTGGTTAATGCTGGTATACAGAGATGGAGACTGAGGATGGTATAAAAAACAGAGAAGGTCTGACCCTGTGTTTGGACCAATCAGGGACGCATAACATGATTTATCTCCCTCCCCCTCTCTCTCCCTCAATCTCTCCTGCTGTTCTCCCCCATCTATCTCCCCCCCCCCCCCCCCAACTCTCCCTCTCTCTGTCTCTCTCTCATCAGAAGCCGGGGCTTTCATAGCTGCTGCGACTGTAGTTGCTGTGGCTCCTGGGGCTGCGTGAGCGGCTGTGGCTCCTGGGGCTGCGTGAGCGGCTGTGGCTCCTGGTGCGGCTGTGACTGCAGCTGTAGCTGCGGCTGCGACTCCTCCCTGAATGGGAGGGGCTTGACATGGAACTGGAGGAGGAAGGGCTGGGGCGGTAGTACGGGATAGGCCGCTTCCGAGCGCTGAGGAGAGGAGAGGGTAGGAGATTAGACAGTGCATAAAGCTCTTGTAGGAGTTAGTTAGTGTGAGGAGGACCAGCACATTGACAGCTGACCAGAGAGCGTGTTTTCTTGTCTCTGTTACAGTATGGTCCAGTAGGAATGCTGTACGTTTTGCAACATAATCCATTTTTTAAATACTCTCAGAATTTAAATATCAAATGTATTTAAAAAAATATGTATAAATAATCCATGTACGGTACCACGTCAAATCTATAACACGTTTGAATCTTCATAAAAGTTTAACAAAAATAAAAAATAAGGCACTTGGTCAGCTGTCATGAAAAGCAGACCAGAGAAATAGGCTGTAGTTATTATTGTATTTATTTCTATAGTTATTACTGTGGTTGTTACTGTAGTTATTAGTGTGTTTATTACTGTAGTTGTTACTGTAGTTATTATTGTATTTATTTCTATAGTTATTACTGTGGTTGTTACTGTAGTTATTAGTGTGTTTATTACTGTGGTTGTTACTGTAGTTATTATTGTGTTTATTACTGTGGTTGTTACTATAGTTATTAGTGTGTTTATTACTGTAGTTGTTTCTGTAGTTATTAGTGTATTCATTACTGTAGTTGTTTCTGTAGTTATTAGTGTGTTTATTACTGTAGTTGTTTCTGTAGTTATTATTGTGTTTATTACTGTAGTTGTTACTGTAGTTATTATTGTGTTTATTACTGTGGTTGTTACTGTAGTTATTATTGTGTTTATTACTGTAGTTGTTACTGTAGTTATTATTGTATTTATTACTGTAGTTGTTACTGTAGTTATTATTGTATTTATTACTGTGGTTGTTACTGTGGTTATTATTGTGTTTATTACTGTAGTTGTTACTGTAGTTATTATTGTATTTATTACTGTAGTTGTTACTGTAGTTATTATTGTGTTTATTACTGTGGTTGTTACTGTAGTTATTACTGTGTTTATTACTGTGGTTGTTACTGTAGTTATTAGTGTGTTTATTACTGTGGTTGTTACTGTGGTTATTATTGTGTTTATTACTGTAGTTGTTACTGTAGTTATTATTGTATTTATTACTGTAGTTGTTACTGTAGTTATTATTGTGTTTATTACTGTGGTTGTTACTGTAGTTATTACTGTGTTTATTACTGTGGTTGTTTCTGCAGTTATTATTGTGTTTATTACTGTGGTTGTTACTGTAGTTATTATTGTGTTTATTACTGTAGTTGTTACTGTAGTTATTATTGTGTTTATTACTGTGGTTGTTACTGTAGTTATTATTGTGTTTATTACTGTAGTTGTTACTGTAGTTATTATTGTATTTATTACTGTAGTTGTTACTGTAGTTATTATTGTATTTATTACTGTAGTTGTTACTGTAGTTATTATTGTATTTATTACTGTAGTTGTTACTGTAGTTATTATTGTGTTTATTACTGTAGTTGTTACTGTAGTTATTATTGTATTTATTACTGTAGTTGTTACTGTGGTTGTTATTGTATTTATTACTGTGGTTGTTACTATGGTTATTAGGTGGTACAGTCAGATTGAGAGGTGCTGAAAGAGAGCAGATGCATATGTTAGTTAGTAGGCATCCGCACACACACACACACACACACACACACACACACACACACACACACACACACACACACACACACACACACACACACACACACACACACACACACACACACACACTTCAATGGGTTAAAAGCGCTGAGATTGCCTTGTTAGTGGACATCCTCAAGGTGCAACCTAAGTGACACTTGCAGAAGTTGAGAGGTATGAGAGGTTGCTGCTGGTAAGTTAAGAGCTGTTAGCCACACAAAAAGGACAGGAAGATTATCTGAAGGTTTAGCCATCAACCACAAATCAGGTGATTTAACGATCTAGGAACGACGTCAGCTCTATCAAGGTGCTTCTGCTACTGAATGAGAATTCACTGGAAACATCTCAAAATAATTTCTGTAGATCCACAATTTGGGACAACGGCCAAGTTCAAGGAAGACATTACTGACCAAGATGAAGGCCTTGATAGCACCTTCATCAAAAACACCTGTGTTATAACATTAGTGGATATCTGACTGTTTCTCTAGTGCTTGTGTGAGTTTATTCAAGCGGCTTTACAAAATGAAAAGAGGATAGAAAGAAGGAGAGAGACTCGAGGGAAAGGAGAGGCAGCAGTGTTACTCTTGGGAAGTTTGTTCTGTTGGTTAGCTGCTTCACCAGACTTCAGACAGGAGAACTAGGAGAGTCCTGCTGCACGGCAACTGTTACCACAGTAACCTAGCCTGCAGCTCAGCAGCATTCTGTTGTCTTGGCTTCCGGGGGACTCTTCCTTTGTACAGGATTGACAGAGGAGTGACAGAACCAGCATTTTATCGAAAAGCACTCCACACACATTCTGGGAAATACAATTGAATCATATTATTGCTGATGTGTGCCATCGCTCGGCTGTGTCAAATAATAAAACATTTTCAGTTCCACTTGATTAAGGATAAAACACACACTATGTACATAAAATAACCCCACATTTACAGTAATTATGCTGAGTATTCACAATCAAATTGTTGAGAAAAAACCAAAGAAAAGCTGAGAGGGAGAAACCTTGACAATCTCTCCCATAGACGTCAGTGTTACAATTTTATTCTGCTTTCACTGAGGGAGCATACTGTAGATACTGTAGATCTTCTGTTACCTGGTGATCCTGCGAGCCTCCATGAAGCTGGGAGAGTCTCGTCTCCTCTTCCTGATGGGAGAGTAGCTCCTGGAACGACGGTGAGCACGGTCAGCGTCAGAGTGGTGAGGACTATCTCTGTCCTTAGCGGAAAAACTGAAAAATACACAGATATTGTCATGTGTACTGGACAGGCAAAACAAACAACAAATGTATGAAAAAAGTCATGTTTGTGTCAAAATAAAATCACTGGGGAGCTAAACTAAACTAAACAAGTTTCTAGTAGACCTAAAACCAAGAGGTTAATCTGGCCTTTAAGGTAGGTTAACTATCATCCACAGACTAGTAAGTAACCCTTCCTCTTGGTGGTAGGTTAACTCTCATCCACAGACTAGTAAGTAACCCTTCCTCTTGGTGGTAGGTTAACTCTCATCCACAGACTAGTAAGTAACCCTTCCTCTTGGTGGTAGGTTAACTCTCATCCACAGACTAGTAAGTAACCCTTCCTCTTGGTGGTAGGTTAACTATCATCCACAGACTAGTAAGTCACCTTTCCTCTTGGTGGTAGGTTAACTCTCATCCACAGACTAGTAAGAAACCCTTCCTCTTGGTGGTAGGTTAACTCTCATCCACAGACTAGTAAGTAACCCTTCCTCTTGGTGGTAGGTTAACTCTCATCCACAGACTAGTAAGTAACCCTTCCTCTTGGTGGTAGGTTAACTCTCATCCACAGACTAGTAAGTAACCCTTCCTCTTGGTGGTAGGTTAACTCTCATCCACAGATTAGTAAGTAACCCTTCCTCTTGGTGGTAGGTTAACTCTCAGCCACAGACTAGTAAGTCACCTGGAATTGTTCTGTCTGGCATGGACGTGGAGGGACTTGACCTTGCTGGGGCCTCTCTCTCTGGAGACAGAGCATGATGAGGACCGTCCTGAGCTCCAGGAGCTGCTGCGCTGCCGGACACCGACACCGCCCCGCCCCCGAGACTCACTCTTCTTGGTGCCTGACCCAGACGCATGGTGGTGCCGCCCTGGGGATGCAGACAGCCTCTGGTGATGGGCCTGTCCCCGACCCCCACGGCGGTGACGCTTGGAAGAGTGGGATCTTTTAGTCCTGGATGGGTAACGAGTATCATTTGATTAGTGGTAACAGATAAAAGATGGCGGTCATGGTGGATAACTTTAGTAGGTTTTACTTGTTTTAATTTTTTATTTAACCTTTATTTTACTAGGAAAGTCATTAAGAACAAATTCTTATTGAACAATACAAGGGACCCATGAGTCACTGATGTGATCTTCCTGTCTGGGTTGACGCCCCCCCCCCCCCCTGGGCTGTGCCGTGGCGGAGATCTTTGTGGGCTATACTCGGCCTTGTCTCAGGATGGTAAGTTGGTGGTTGAAGATATCCCTCTAGTGATGTGGGGGCTGTGCTTTGGCAAAGTGGGTGGGGTTATGTCCTTCCTGTTTGGCCCTGTCCGGGGGTGTCATCGGATGGGGCCACAGTGTCTCCTGACCCCTCCTGTCTCAGCCTCCAGTATTTATGCTGCAGTAGTTTATGTGTCGGGGGGCTAGGGTCAGTTTGTTACATCTGGAGTACTTCTCCTGTCCTATCCGGTGTCCTGTGTGAATTTAAGTATGCTCTCTCTAATTCTCTCTTTCTTTCTCTCTCTCGGAGGACCTGAGCCCTAGGACCTTGCCTCGGGACTACCTGACATGATGACTCCTTGCTGTCCCCAGTCCACCTGGCCGTGCTGCTGCTCCAGTTTCAACTGTTCTGCCTTATTATTATTGGACCATGCTGGTAATTTTATGAACATTTGAACATCTTGGCCATGTTCTGTTGTAATCTCCACCCGGCACAGCCAGAAGAGGACTGGCCACCCCACATAGCCTGGTTCCTCTCTAGGTTTCTTCATAGGTTTTGGCCTTTCTAGGGAGTTTATCCAAGCCACCATGCTTCTACACCTGCATTGCTTGCTGTTTGGGGTTTTAGGCTGGGTTTCTGTACAGCACTTTGAGATATCAGCTGATGTACGAAGGGCTATATAAATAAATTTGATTTGATGTATATATATATATATATATATATATATATATATATATACAGTATTTGGGGAGTTTCTCCCATTCTTCTTTGCAGATCCTCTCAAGGACATTCAGATACTTGTCCAGAAGCCACTCCTGTGTTGTCTTGGCTGTCTGCTTACGGACGTTGTCCTGTTGGAAGGTGAGCCTTCGCTCCAGTCTGAGATCCTGAGCGCTCTGGAGCAGGTTTTCATCAAGGATCTCTCTGTACTTTGCTCTATTCATCTTTCCCTCAAGCCTGACAAGTCTCCCAGTCTCTGTTGCTGAAAAACATCCCCACAGCATGATGCTGCCACCACCATGCTTCACCGTAGGGATGGTGTCAGGTTTCCTCCAGACGCTTGGCATTCAGGCCAAAGAGTTCAGTCTTGGTTTCATCAGACGAGAGAATCTTGTTTCTCATGGTCTGAGAATCCTTTAGGTGCCTTTTGGCAAACCACAGGAGGGCTGTGAAGTGCCTTTTACTGAGGAGAGGCTTCCGTCTGGCCACTCTACCATTGACTTTTTATTTATTTATTATTATTTCACCTTTATTTAAGTCAATTAAGAACAAATTCTTATTTACAATGACGGCCTACACCGGCCAAACCTGGATGACGCTGGGCCAATTGTCCAATTGTCCCTATGGGACTCCCAATCATGGCCGGTTGTGATACAGCCTGGATTCAAACCAGGGTGTCTGTAGTGATGCCTCTAAGAAAAGTCCTCCCATATCCACAGAGGAACTCTGGAGCTCTTTCAGAGTGACCATCGGGTTCTTGGTCACCTTCCTGACCAAGGCCCTTCTCCCCTGATGGCTCACGTTGGCCGGGCAGCCAGCTCTAGGAAGAGTCTTGGTGGTTCCAAACTCCTTCCATTTAAGATTGGTGGAGGCCAGTGTGTTCTTGGGAACATTCAATGCTGCAGAAATGTTTTGGTACACTTCCCCAGATCTATGCCTCAACACAATCCTGTCTCGGATCTCTACGGACAATTCATTCGACCTCATGGCTTGGTTTTTGCTCTGACATGCACTGTCAACTGTGGGACCTTATATAGACAGGTGTGTTGCCTTTCCAAATCATGTCCAATCAATTGAATTTACCACAGGTGGACTCTAATCAAGTTGTAGAAACATCTCAAGGATGATCAATGGAAACAAGATGAGCTTAATTTCAGGTCTCAAAGCAAAAGGTCTGAATACTTATGTAAAGAAGGTATTTCTGTTTTTTAGTTGTAATAAATTTGCACAAAAAAAAATATATATATAATATATTATTTAATTTGTTATTATATTTGTGTTATTCTTGCTGCAGCACTCTCAGCACCCCAACTTCCCACATCTATGTTTGTTATGGTCTGTGGAGTGCATTTTCCTTGCATGGTTTAGGTCCATTTGAGGAATTTATGCCAAGGTGTATGAAAGCTGTTCTGGCAGCTTGTGGTTGCCAAGGTGTATGAAAGCTGTTCTGGCAGCTTGTGGTTGCCAAGGTGTGTGAAAGCTGTTCTGGCAGCTTGTGGTTGCCAAGGTGTATGAAAGCTGTTCTGGCAGCTTGTGGTTGCCAAGGTGTATGAAAGCTGTTCTGGCAGCTTGTGGTTGCCAAGGTGTATGAAAGCTGTTCTGGCAGCTTGTGGTTGCCAAGGTGTATGAAAGCTGTTCTGGCAGCTTGTGGTTGCCAAGGTGTGTGAAAGCTGTTCTGGCAGCTTGTGGTTGCCAAGGTGTATGAAAGCTGTTCTGGCAGCTTGTGGTTGCCAAGGTGTGTGAAAGCTGTTCTGGCAGCTTGTGGTTGCCAAGGTGTATGAAAGCTGTTCTGGCAGCTTGTGGTTGCCAAGGTGTGTGAAAGCTGTTCTGGCAGCTTGTGGTTGCCAAGGTGTATGAAAGCTGTTCTGGCAGCTTGTGGTTGCCAAGGTGTATGAAAGCTGTTCTGGCAGCTTGTGGTTGCCAAGGTGTATGAAAGCTGTTCTGGCAGCTTGTGGTTGCCAAGGTGTATGAAAGCTGTTCTGCCAGCTTGTGGTTGCCAAGGTGTGTGAAAGCTGTTCTGGCAGCTTGTGGTTGCCAAGGTGTATGAAAGCTGATCTGGCAGCTTGTGGTTGCCAAGGTGTCTGAAAACTGTTCTGGCAGCTTGTGGTTGCCAAGGTGTATGAAAGCTGTTCTGGCAGCTTGTGGTTGCCAAGGTGTATGAAAGCTGTTCTGGCAGCTTGTGGTTGCCAAGGTGTATGAAAGCTGTTCTGGCAGCTTGTGGTTGCCAAGGTGTGTGAAAGCTGTTCTGGCAGCTTGTGGTTGCCAAGGTGTATGAAAGCTGTTCTGGCAGCTTGTGGTTGCCAAGGTGTGTGAAAGCTGTTCTGGCAGCTTGTGGTTGCCAAGGTGTATGAAAGCTGTTCTGGCAGCTTGTGGTTGCCAAGGTGTATGAAAGCTGTTCTGGCAGCTTGTGGTTGCCAAGGTGTATGAAAGCTGTTCTGGCAGCTTGTGGTTGCCAAGGTGTATGAAAGCTGTTCTGGCAGCTTGTGGTTGCCAAGGTGTGTGAAAGCTGTTCTGGCAGCTTGTGGTTGCCAAGGTGTATGAAAGCTGTTCTGGCAGCTTGTGGTTGCCAAGGTGTGTGAAAGCTGTTCTGGCAGCTTGTGGTTGCCAAGGTGTATGAAAGCTGTTCTGGCAGCTTGTGGTTGCCAAGGTGTGTGAAAGCTGTTCTGGCAGCTTGTGGTTGCCAAGGTGTATGAAAGCTGTTCTGGCAGCTTGTGGTTGCCAAGGTGTATGAAAGCTGTTCTGGCAGCTTGTGGTTGCCAAGGTGTATGAAAGCTGTTCTGGCAGCTTGTGGTTGCCAAGGTGTATGAAAGCTGTTCTGCCAGCTTGTGGTTGCCAAGGTGTGTGAAAGCTGTTCTGGCAGCTTGTGGTTGCCAAGGTGTATGAAAGCTGATCTGGCAGCTTGTGGTTGCCAAGGTGTCTGAAAACTGTTCTGGCAGCTTGTGGTTGCCAAGGTGTATGAAAGCTGTTCTGGCAGCTTGTGGTTGCCAAGGTGTATGAAAGCTGTTCTGGCAGCTTGTGGTTGCCAAGGTGTATGAAAGCTGTTCTGGCAGCTTGTGGTTGCCAAGGTGTGTGAAAGCTGTTCTGGCAGCTTGTGGTTGCCAAGGTGTATGAAAGCTGTTCTGGCAGCTTGTGGTTGCCAAGGTGTGTGAAAGCTGTTCTGGCAGCTTGTGGTTGCCAAGGTGTATGAAAGCTGTTCTGGCAGCTTGTGGTTGCCAAGGTGTATGAAAGCTGTTCTGGCAGCTTGTGGTTGCCAAGGTGTATGAAAGCTGTTCTGGCAGCTTGTGGTTGCCAAGGTGTATGAAAGCTGTTCTGGCAGCTTGTGGTTGCCAAGGTGTGTGAAAGCTGTTCTGGCAGCTTGTGGTTGCCAAGGTGTATGAAAGCTGTTCTGGCAGCTTGTGGTTGCCAAGGTGTGTGAAAGCTGTTCTGGCAGCTTGTGGTTGCCAAGGTGTATGAAAGCTGTTCTGGCAGCTTGTGGTTGCAAAGGTGTATGAAAGCTGTTCTGGCAGCTTGTGGTTGCCAAGGTGTATGAAAGCTGTTCTGGCAGCTTGTGGTTGCCAAGGTGTGTGAAAGCTGTTCTGGCAGCTTGTCGTTGCCAAGGTGTATGAAAGCTGTTCTGGCAGCTTGTGGTTGCCAAGGTGTATGAAAGCTGTTCTGGCAGCTTGTGGTTGCCAAGGTGTATGAAAGCTGTTCTGGCAGCTTGTGGTTGCCAAGGTGTATGAAAGCTGTTCTGGCAGCTTGTGGTTGCCAAGGTGTATGAAAGCTGTTCTGGCAGCTTGTGGTTGCCAAGGTGTATGAAAGCTGTTCTGGCAGCTTGTGGTTGCCAAGGTGTATGAAAGCTGTTCTGGCAGCTTGTGGTTGCCAAGGTGTATGAAAGCTGTTCTGGCAGCTTGTGGTTGCCAAGGTGTGTGAAAGCTGTTCTGGCAGCTTGTGGTTGCCAAGGTGTATGAAAGCTGTTCTGGCAGCTTGTGGTTGCCAAGGTGTATGAAAGCTGTTCTGGCAGCTTGTGGTTGCCAAGGTGTATGAAAGCTGTTCTGGCAGCTTGTGGTTGCCAAGGTGTATGAAAGCTGTTCTGGCAGCTTGTGGTTGCCAAGGTGTATGAAAGCTGTTCTGGCAGCTTGTGGTTGCCAAGGTGTGTGAAAGCTGTTCTGGCAGCTTGTGGTTGCCAAGGTGTATGAAAGCTGTTCTGGCAGCTTGTGGTTGCCAAGGTGTGTGAAAGCTGTTCTGGCAGCTTGTGGTTGCCAAGGTGTATGAAAGCTGTTCTGGCAGCTTGTGGTTGCCAAGGTGTATGAAAGCTGTTCTGGCAGCTTGTGGTTGCCAAGGTGTATGAAAGCTGTTCTGGCAGCTTGTGGTTGCCAAGGTGTGTGAAAGCTGTTCTGGCAGCTTGTGGTTGCCAAGGTGTGTGAAAGCTGTTCTGGCAGCTTGTGGTTGCCAAGGTGTATGAAAGCTGTTCTGGCAGCTTGTGGTTGCCAAGGTGTATGAAAGCTGTTCTGGCAGCTTGTGGTTGCCAAGGTGTGTGAAAGCTGTTCTGGCAGCTTGTGGTTGCCAAGGTGTATGAAAGCTGTTCTGGCAGCTTGTGGTTGCCAAGGTGTATGAAAGCTGTTCTGGCAGCTTGTGGTTGCCAAGGTGTATGAAAGCTGTTCTGGCAGCTTGTGGTTGCCAAACATCCTTTTAAGACATTTATGTTGGTGTTTCATTTATTTTGGCAGTTACCTGTAGGCGCTTGTGATACAATGTTATCCACAGTCATTTATTTGAAACTCTGTTTTTTTTTTTAAATATGCTCTCTTGTGTATTTAGAACATTGTGGTTGGATAAAAAAAAAACTATCATAATAATGGAATTATTTTAGATTTTTTTTTGCCTCTTGGGCTTGGGAGCAGCCCCTGACTCAAACAATTGACCAGTCACATTTATTTATCATTCAATTTTTTTGGTGGGGATTTTTTATGAATCGGTTACCCAATCAGTGCACTACCGGTCATGTAATATATATATATTTTTTAAGTAACTTTTTTTTACTGCTTCTTGGGCTTCCATGGGCCGGTGCTCAGGGGTTTAAACTCCAGTAATTCCCTGCATTAATCCGGCCCTGTCAATGGTAAAGGTTATGTCACTATGACCGGTCCAATCTCTCTGCTTACTTCTTCTGGTGAGAGCTCTTTTCTCTGTGAGGATGCAGGTTATGTTGAGAGTGGGCGGAGTCACTGCTGTGAGTCGGTGAATGGGAGCGCTTCCCCTGGACTCTGTGACCTCTGTGACCTCCCCATCTCCCTGACGACCCCAGGTCCGTCGTCTGCCTGTCCTCCCCATGTAAGGCCTCTCCAGCCTGGGCAGCAGTACTTCCTGGGGCCCTGTAGAGGGCAGTGTGGGCCTTGTTCTCTCCTCCTCTCAGTTGTGGCAGTATCGTGGTCGACTGGGCTCCCGGAGAAACAGCAGTCAGCATTCTCAGCTTCTGTAGAGAGATGATAACCAACAAACGGAAAAAAAAGAACCAAAGACAAAACAGAAGAAAGGGGAAGAAATGGCCTTAGAGTTTGTCACAGTGGAGGGTTTTAGTGCTACGGTGTACTTGCCAAAAGAGGGTCAACATCTAAAAGAAAAGATCTAGGTTTTTTTCTTGATATGGCTTATAGACAGCCCTCTATGGTACAACGCATGCAATACTTTGGCATGCAAAACCATAATGAGACGAAGAAATCATAATCCCAATAAGAAACGAACAAAAAAAACTAGAAGAAGGAGAGGAAGAATGGTAAACAATATCAAATGAACAAATAAAGTTAAAGAGCAGAGAGGAGAACAGAGAAGAAGAGAGAGAGGAGAGTAGAGAGTTACAGTAGAGAGAGTTACAGTAGAGAGTAACGAGAGCTAAAGTAGAGAGAGTAGAGAGTTACAATAGAGAGAGTAGAGAGAGTAACAGTAGAGAGAGTAGAGAATTACAGTAGATAGAGTAGAGAGAGTTACAGTAGAGAGTAAAGAGAGCTAAAGTAGAGAGAGTAGAGAGTTACAATAGAGAGAGTAGAGAGAGTAACAGTAGAGAGAGTAGAGAATTACAGTAGATAGAGTAGAGAGAGTTACAGTAGAGAGTAAAGAGAGCTAAAGTAGAGAGAGTAGAGAGTTACAATAGAGAGAGTAGAGAGAGTAACAGTAGAGAGAGTAGAGAATTACAGTAGATAGAGTAGAGAGAGTTACAGTAGAGAGAGTAGAGAGAGATACAGTAGATAGAGAGAGTTACAGTAGAGATAGTAGAGAGAGTAACAGTAGAGAGAGTAGAGAGTTACAGTAGATAGAGTAGAGAGAGTTACAGTAGAGAGAGTAGAGAGAGTTACAGTAGAGAGAGTAAAGAATTACAGTAGATAGAGTAGAGAGAGTTACAGTAGATAGAGTAGAGAGAGTTACAGTAGAGATAGTAGAGAGAGTAACAGTAGAGAGAATAGAGAGAGTTACAGTAGAGAGTTACAATAGAGAGAGTAGAGTTACAGTACAGAGAGTCGAGTTACAGTAGAGAGAGTTACAGTAGAGAGAGTTACAGTAGAGAGAGTAGAGTTACAGTAGAGAGAGTTACAGTAGAGAGAGTTAAAGTAGAGAGAGTATAGAGTTACAGTAGAGAGTTACAGTAGAGAGTTACAGTAGAGAGTTATAGTAGAGAGAGTAGAGAGTTACAGTAGAGAGAGTAGAGGGTTACAGTAGAGAGAGTTACAGTAGAGAGTAGAGTTACAGTAGAGCGAGTAGAGTTACAGTAGAGAGAGTTACAGTAGAGAGAGTTACAGTAGAGAGTTACAGTAGAGAGAGTTACAGTAGAGAGAGTTACAGTAGAGAGAGTATAGAGTTACAGTAGAGAGAGTTACAGTAGAGAGTTACAGTAGAGAGAGTTACAGGTAGAGAGTAGGGAGTTACAGTAGAGAGAGTAGAGTTACAGTAGAGAGAGTAGAGATTTACAGTAGAGAGAGTTACAGTATAGAGTTACAATAGAGAGAGTTACAGTAGAGAGTAGAGAGTTACAGTAGAGAGAGTAGAGTTACAGTAGAGAGAGTTACAGTAGAGAGAGTAGAAAGTTACAGTAGAGAGTTACAGTAGAGAGTTACAGTAGAGAGTTACAGTAGAGAGAGTAGAGTTACAGTAGAGAGAGTAGAGTTACAGCAGAGAGAGTAGATAGTTACAGTAGAGAGAGTAGAGTTACAGTAGAGAGAGTAGAGTTACAGTAGAGAGAGTAGATAGTTACAGTAGAGAGAGTAGAGTTACAGTAGAGAGAGAAGAGTTACAGTAGAGAGAGTAGAGGGTTACAGTAGAGAGAGTTACAGTAGAGAGTAGAGAGTTACAGTAGAGCGAGTAGAGTTACAGTGGAGAGAGTTACAGTAGAGAGAGCTACAGTAGAGAGAGTTACAGTAGAGAGTTACAGTAGAGAGAGTTACAGTAGAGAGAGTTACAGTAGAGAGAGTAGAGAGTTACAGTAGAAAGAGATATAGTAGAGAGAGTTACAGTAGAGAGTTACAGTAGAGAGAGTTACAGTAGAGAGTAGAGAGTTACAGTAGAGAGAGTTACAGTAGAGAGAGTTACAGTAGAGAGAGTTACAGTAGAGAGAGTTAATGTAGAGAGAGTTACAGTAGAGAGTAGAGAGTTACAGTAGAGAGAGTTACAGTAGAGAGTAGAGTTACAGTAGAGAGAGTTACAGTAGAGAGTAGAGAGTTACAGTAGAGAGTTAGAGTAGAGAGAGTCACAGTATAGAGAGTTACAGTAGAGAGAGTTAATGTAGAGAGAATTACAGTAGAGAGTAGAGAGTTACAGTAGAGAGAGTAGAGAGTTACTGTAGAGAGTAGAGAGAGTTACAGTAGAGAGTAGAGAGTTACAGTAGAGAGAGTTACAGTAGAGAGTAGAGAGTTACAGTAGAGAGAGTTACAGTAGAGAGTAGAGTTACAGTAGAGAGAGTTACAGTAGAGAGAGTTACAGTAGAGAGAGTTAATGTAGAGAGAGTTACAGTAGAGAGTAGAGAGTTACAGTAGAGAGAGTTACAGTAGAGAGAGTAGAGAGTTACTGTAGAGAGTAGAGAGAGTTACAGTAGAGAGAGCTAAAGTAGAGAGAGTTACAGTAGAGAGAGTTACAGTGGAGAGAGCTACAGTAGAGAGAGTAGAGAGTTACAGTAGAGATAGTTATAGTAGAGAGTAGAGAGTTACAGTGGAGAGAGTTACAGTACAGAGAGTTACAGTAGAGAGTTACAGTAGAGAGAGTTACAGTAGAGAGTAGAGAGTTACAGTAGAGCGTTACAGTAGAGAGAGTTACAGTAGAGAAAGTTACAGTAGAGAGAGTTACAGTAGAGCGTTACAGTAGAGAGAGCTACAATAGAGAGTTACAGTGGAGAGAGTTACAGTAGAGAGAGTTACAGTTGAGAACTACAGTAGAGAGCTACAGTAGAGAGTTACAGTAGAGAGCTACAGTAGAGAGTAGAGAGTTACAGTAGAGTTACAGTAGAGAGTTACAGTTGAGAAAGATACAGTAGAGAGTTACAGTAAAGAGCAGAGAGCTACAGTAGATAGTTACAGTAGAGAGAGTTACAGTAGAGAGTTACAGTAGAGAAAAGAGAGTTACAGTAGAGAGTTACAGTAGAGAAAAGAGAGTTACAGTAGAGAGTTACAGTAGAGAGTTACAGTAGAGAAAAGAGAGTTACAGTAGAGAGTTACAGTAGAGAGTAGAGTTACAGTAGAGGGAGTTACAGTAGAGAGTTACAGTAGAGAGAGTTACAGTAGAGAGTAGGAAGTTACAGTAGAGAGAGTTACAGTAGAGAGAGTTACAGTAGAGAGTAGAGTTACAGTAGAGAGTAGAGTTACAGTAGAGAGAGTTATAGTAGAGAGTAGAGAGTTACAGTAGAGAAAGTTACAGTAGAGAGAGTTACAGTAGAGAGTAGAGTTACAGTAGAGAGTAGAGTTACAGTAGAGAGAGTTATAGTAGAGAGTAGAGAGTTACAGTAGAGAAAGTTACAGTAGAGAGAGTTACAGTAGAGAGAGTTATAGTAGAGATAGTTACAGTAGAGAGAGTTACAGTAGAGAGTAGAGAGTTATAGTAGAGAGAGTTACAGTAGAGAGAGTTACAGTAGAGAGAGTTACAGTAGAGATAGTTACAGTAGAGAGAGTTACAGTAGAGAGTAGAGAGTTATAGTATAGAGAGTTACAGTAGAGAGAGTTACAGTAGAGAGAGTTACAGTAGAGAGAGTTATAGTAGAGAGAGTAGAGAGCTACAGATTTGTAGAATAGAAAAATATGACTTCTTGCAGTTTTAGTAACAGTTAAAAAACTAATATGAAACAAAACAAATAAAAAAGAGTAGACAACTTGACGGAACATCACAGAAATGGAAGGAACAAAATAAATTATTCACAATTATAGTCAAGTCAAATCAGAAAAACCAATCGTCTTCTACTCAATAGATTTCTTTCTGTGGAGTTTTTTTCCCTGGAGTAGACAATTGCTGAGATGTGAACAGCGACCCATTTTATTTTCTCTGTTTTTTTTAAATCGTTACTGTTGTTTAACCTTTTGGTTAACATCCTCTTGGTTAACATCCACTTACCAATAAAGTGGCATTCCCTCCTTTAGTAGGTAAGGTATGAAGAAAAGGGAAAAGTGGGCAACATAAGTGCATCATTAGATTTCACAAAATGCAAGAGAAAAAGACACAAACCCTTCCCTGGCAGAGTGAGGCATGAGACAAACCCTTCCCTGGCAGAGTGAGGCATGAGACAAACCCTTCCCTGGCAGAGTGAGGCATGAGACAAACCCTTCCCTGGCAGAGTGAGGCATGAGACAAACCCTTCCCTGGCAGAGTGAGGCATGAGACAAACCCTTCCCTGCCAGAGTGAGGCATGAGACAAAACCTTCCCTAGCAGAGTGAGGCATGAGACAAACCCTTCCCTGCCAGAGTGAGGCATGAGACAAAACCTTCCCTAGCAGAGTGAGGCATGAGACAAACCCTTCCCTGGCAGAGTGAGGCATGAGACAAAACCTTCCCTGGCAGAGTGAAGCATGAGACAAACCCTTCCCTGGCAGAGTGAGGCATGAGACAAACCCTTCCCTGGCAGAGTGAGGCATGAGACAAACCCTTCCCTGGCAGAGTGAGGCATGAGACAAAACCTTCCCTGGCAGAGTGAGGCATGAGACAATGAAATCAACTGACATTCAATCAAATACAAAAGAGAAAGGAATCAACCACAATGTTCAGGGAACCTCTCACACCGAGAGCAGGTACTGTACATCTCTCAGATCATCCACTCTCCTTCCCATTCCAACAGAGGGAAGGGTAGACATTCTGTGTGAATGACCATTGCAATAAGTTCAGGGGTTCCAGAGTGTTAAGTTCAGGGGTTCCAGAGTGTTAAGTTCAGGGGTTCCAGAGTGTTAAGTTCAGGCGTTCCAGAGTGTTAAGTTCAGGGGTTCCAGAGCGTTAAGTTCAGGGGTTCCAGAGCATTAAGTTCAGGGGTTCCAGAGCGTAAAGTTCAGGAGTTCCAGAGTGGTAAGCTCAGGGGTTCCAGAGTGTTAAGTTCAGGGGTTCCAGAGCGTTAAGTACAGGGGTTCCAGAGTGTTAAGTTCAGGGGTTCCAGAGTGTTAAGTTCAGGGGTTCCAGAGCGTTAAGTTCAGGGGTT
Source organism: Oncorhynchus mykiss (assembly GCF_057628025.1). NCBI lineage: Eukaryota > Metazoa > Chordata > Actinopteri > Salmoniformes > Salmonidae > Oncorhynchus > Oncorhynchus mykiss. Next base: position 7,711,113 of record NC_143031.1, read on the forward strand.
CCAGAGCGTTAAGTTCACGGGTTCCAGAGTGTTAAGTTCAGGGGTTCCAGAGTGTTAAGTTCAGGGGTTCCAGAGCGTTAAGTTCAGGGGTTCCAGAGTGTTAAGTTCAGGGGTTCCAGAGTGTTAAGTTCAGGGGTTCCAGAGCATTAAGTTCAGGGTTTCCAGAGCGTTAAGTTCAGGTGTTCCAGAGTGTTAAGTTCAGGGGTTCCAGAGTGTTAAGTTCAGGGGTTCCAGAGTATTAAGTTCAGGGGTTCCAGAGTGTTAAGTTCAGGGGTTCCAGAGTATTAAGTTCAGGGGTTCCACCCCCAGATACTATGTTAGGTTACAGTTTGTTCAAACCAAGACATTTCTTGAAAGCGTGGGGGGTTGCATTTCCCCTGTAACTTTTTGTGCATATGACATCTTAAGTGGCTCTGTTGAGATGCACAGCTTGCTGCCCGAATCTCTTTTAGGTCTCTGTTTAATGCTATCTATTAATAGGATAGGTGACACAAATCTGTACCAGTGAATTTATACTCAGAGTTGAAGCGTCACCTGCAGCAAAAGCAACAGTCCTCTGAGAAAACAGGACCTCTGCAAATAGTGCAAATAAATACATTGATATTTATTGAGGTTATTCTTAAAACCACAGCTCCATTTCAAACAGAAATGTGTTTGGTAGACCAACTTTATTACGAGGCCTTTGAGCAAGGGGGCGATGTTGCAAGATACGGTAGGCAGAGGACATTGAGCAAGGATGCAAGCATTTTCTATCATAAGCCGTATAAACAGGGCAAGGGGCTTCACCCGGTTTTGTGTGTCTGTGTGTAGATGCTTGTGTGGCGCAATGTCATGGCTGAGTGTGTCTGGGTGTGTGTCTCCGGGAGATATACAGTTGAAGTCGGAAGTTTATACATACACTTAGGTTGGAGTCAAAACTCGTTTTTCAACCACTCCAAAAAAAATTTGTTCACAAACTATAGTTTTGGCAAGTCGGTTAGGACATCTACTTTGTGCAGGATAATTTCACTTATAATTCATTGTATCACAATTCCAGTGGGTCAGAAGTTTACATACACTAAGTTGACTGTGCCTTTAAACAGCTTGGAAAGTCCCAGAAAATGATGTCATGGCTTCAGAAGCTTCTGATAGGCTAATTGACATAATTTGAGTCAATTGGAGGTGTACCTGTGGATGTATTTCAAGGCCTACCTTCAAACGCAGTGCATCTTTGCTTGACATCATGGGAAAACCCCAAAAAAATCAGCCAAGACCTCAGAAAAAAATGTGTAGACCTCCACAAGTCTGGTTCATCCTTGGGAGCAATTTCCAAACGCCTGAAGGTACCACATTTATCTGTACAAACAATAGTACGCAAGTATAAACACCATGGGACCACGCAGCCGCTATACCGCTCAGGAAGGAGACGCGTTCTGTCTCCTAAGTGCAGATAAATCCCAGAACAACAGCAAAGGACCTTGTGAAGATGCTGGAGTAAACGGGTACAAAAGTATCTATATCCACAGTAAAACGAGTCCAATATAAACATAACCTGAAAGGCCGCTCAGCAAGGAAGAAGCCACTGCTCCAAAACCGCCATAAAAAAGCCAGACTACAGTTTGCAACTGCACATGGGGACAAAGATCATACTTTTTGGAGAAATGTCTTCTGGTCTAATGAAACAAAAATAGAACTGTTTGGCCATAATGACCATCGCTATGTTTGGAGGAAAAAGGGGGAGGCTTGCAAGCCGAAGAACACCATCCCAACCGTGAAGCACGGGCGGCAGCATCATGTTGTGGGTGTGCTTTGCTGCAGGAGGGACTGGTGCACTTCACAAAATAGATTACATCATGAGGAACGGAAAATTTGGTGGATAAATTGAAGCAACATCTCAAGACATCAGTCAGGAAGTTAAAGCTTGGTTGCAAATGGGTCTTCCAAATGGACTATGACCCCAAGCATACTTCCAAAGTTGTGGCAAAATGGCTTAAGGACAACAAAGTCAAGGTATTGGAGTGACCACCACAAAGACCTGACCTCAATCCTATAGAAAATGTGTAGGCAGAACTGAAAAAGCGTGTGCGAGCAAGGAGGCCTACAAATCTGACTCAGTTACACCAGCTCTGTCAGGAGGAATGGGCCAAAATTCACCCAACTTATTATGGGAGGCTTGTGGAAGGCGTTTGACCCAAGTTAACTTCACTTTAAGCACCAGCTGTCAGAGCAGCTTACAGATCACTGCACCTGTACTTAGCCTATCTGTAAACAGCCCATCTATCTACCAACCTCATCCCCATACTGGTATTTATTTATTTATTTTGCTCCTTTGCACCCCAGTATCTCTACCTGCACATTCATCTTCTGCCGATCTACCATTCCAGTGTTTAATTGCTATATGGTAATTACTTCACCACCATGGCCTATTTATTTCCTTAACTTACCTCATTTTTACTCACTGTATATAAACTTTGTTTTCTTTTGTTCTACTGTATTATTGACTATGTTTTGTTTATTCCATGTGTAACTCTGTGTTGTTGTATGTGTCGAATTGCTACGCTTTATCTTGGCCAGGTCGCAGTTGTAAATGAGAACTTGTTCTCAACTAGCCTACCTGGTTAAATAAAGGTGAAATAAATAAAACTAGGGGCAACATTCTGAATTTTGGATGAAAAGCCCAAAGTTAACTGCCTGCTACTCAGGCCCAGAAGCTAGGATATGCATATAATTGGTAGATTTGGATAGAAAAAGCTCTAAAGTTTCCAAAACTGTTAAAATGTCTGTGAGTATAACAGAACTGATATGTCAGGTGAAAACCTGAGGAAAATCCATCCAGGAAGTGCTTTTATTTTGAAATGCCTGTTTTTCCATTGAAAGCCTATCCACCATACAGACTTAAGACCCAGTTCACAATATCCATGGCTTCCTCTACATGTGGTCAGTCTTTAGGCATTGTTTCAGGCTTTTACTCTGAAAAATGAGAGAGAAACACCACTTTCAATGAGAGGAAATTTCCAGACATGAGTCCAGCGCGTGACCGGGAGTGCGCCTTTCTTGTTTCTCCTTTTCTATTGAAGACGCTTTTGTCCGGTTGAAATATTATTGATTATTTATGACAAAAACAACCTGAGGATTGATTTTAAAGATCGTTTGACATGTTTCTATGAACTTTTATGGTACTTGTAAAAAAATTTGTCTGTCTGTTGTGACCGCGCTTTGTATTACTGAACAAAACGCACCAACACAACGGAGGTTTTTTGAATATAAAGAGGGACTTTATCGAACAAAACAAACATTTATTGTGTAACATGGAGTCTTCGGAGTGCAACCATATGTAGATCATCAAAGGTAAGTGATTAATTCTATCGCTATTTCTGACTTTTGTTACTCGTCTACTTGGCTGGTTACTGTTTGTAATGATTTGTCTGCTGGGCGCTGTTCTCAGATAATCGCATGGTTTGCTTTCGCCGTAAAATATTTTTGAAATCTGACACCGTGGTTGGATTAACAAGAAGTTCATCTTTAAACCGATGTATAACAACAGTACGTTTCATGAATTTTTATTTATTATTTATTTCTGTCTTTGAATTTGGTGCTCTGCAATTTCACTGGATGTTGGCCAGGTGGGACGGTAAGTGTCCCACACCCCCTTGAGAGGTTAAACAATTTAAAGGCAATGCTACCAAATACTAATTGAGTGCATGTAAACTTCTGACCCACTGGGAATGTGATGAAATAAATAAAAGCTGAAATAAACCATTCTCTCTAGAATTATTCTGGCATTTCACATTCTTAAAATAGAGTGGTGATCCTAACTGACCTAAAACAGGGATTTTTTACTAGGATTACTTGTCAGGAATTGTGGAAAAACTGAGTTTAAATGTATTTGGCTAAGGTGTATGTAAACTTCCAACTTCAACTGTAGATCATTATCAGCAGGTCAAAGGTCAAAAGCAGGTATATAAAACATAGGGAGTTCTCTTGCATGCAATAATCTACTCTCCTGTAAACGCTGACCGCTGAACAGGGACTCTTCATAGAAAAACAACAGAAATAAGAACCCCTTCTCCACAGAACAAACTAAAGACTAAAGCTGTAGATAGAAGAAAACACACTGACGCAGGTGATGACAGCTGTTTAGAAACAGCCATCAAGGAAATAAATATGATCAAAATTATAAGACGAATGTAACTATTTCACCAAGAGAACGGAGAGATGCTGGACAAACAGGAATCAATGCATTCTACCAAAACAGAACGAAACTGACCTGCTTCAAATTGGGCAGGATATTGGACTGAATTCATATTCAAGTTTAAAAAACATTAAACTCTAACTAATCAAAATCTTAAAAGCAAAATATAACTGATAAAAGGAAAGATAAAATAATTTGCTAAAGTTCCCTGGTGGTTAAATGATACAGAGAGAGAGAGACAGAGAGAGAGGGGGGAGAGATAGGGAGAGGGGGAGAGGAGAGGGAGAGGGGGAGAGAGAGAGAGAGGGAGAGAGAGAGAGAGAGAGAGAGAGAAGAGAGAGAGAAGAGAGAGAGAGAGGAGAGAGAGAGAAAGGAGTGGAGAGAGAGAGAGAGAGAGAAAGGAGTGGAGAGAGAGAAGAGAGAGAGGAGAGAGAGAGAGAGAGGGAGAAGAGAGAGAAGAGAGAGAGAGAGGAGAGAGAGAGAGGGGGGGGGTCAGAAAGAGAAACATTGACGTCAAGCTAGAGGGTGCTTCTGACATTGTCATATCTGCATAAAGAAAGACCACGTGCCAAAGCAGAGCGTTACCTACCTTCCATTTCAATCAGTGACACGTTTGCAATATCAACAAAAACAGGACAAGAAGAAACAGAAAACAGGAGAAAGGTATGTTCTCCGCAGCGAAATGGGAAAAAGACAATGAACTTCTTTTAGTATCAACGCTATGAACTTCTTCCAGAGACTAAGAAGGAGAAGATAAACAAACTAACCAACAAAAATACAAAAGAAAATGGACAAACAAACCAAAACTTATAATATATATATTTTTTTTAAATAATCTAGAAACTACAATGATTTGCTGTCTTTTTTGGCTTGTTCAAATGCAGCCGTGTTAGTATGAAAAGGAAAGGGAGAGATGGGTAACGGCTGGGTAAGTAAACAGAGTTAATCATGAAACAAAATGAAATCAGTTATTTAGATAGAATTAATAGAGGGAAGTAAGGAAGGAGGGATGGAGAGATGGGCACGCAGAGCTGACCAGAGAAGGAGGGATGGAGAGATGGGCACGCAGAGCTGACCAGAGAAGGAGGGATAAGAAGAGCATGACAGGACAACAGAGGGCAAGAAAGATGTGTCACACACACACACACACACACACACACACACACAACACGGATGGACAGATAGAGGGGAGGAGAGTTGGAAGGAGGGAGGCTCAGGCAGGGCAGTCACCGCTAGGATGGACAACTAGTAGAGTACGGCACATTTAAAAAGGGACCCCAGTCACATTTTGGAAGAGATATTCTTCAACGAGAGAACATTGTGGTTTTATGAAACCAGCTCAGAAAGTGGCCTCTTTAACTTCAAACGATTTCCTTTTGGACAGAGAGCCTTGGGGAGAGTGGTACTGAACATTCATATGAATACATGGGGAAAAGAGATATAGCACTCATATTCAAAATGGCTTGGGTCCCTTTAAAATACCAATGTTATTTGTTGTGTGTTTAGTTTCCATATTGTATCACTTCTTTTTATTTTATTTTAGCAGATAAATATTTACCCCTGGACAAGAAAAGTACAGATAGAAACAGGAGGAAGTAGAGATTGAAGAGAGTGCTGCTGTACACCACACTACTACTACTACACTATCAGCTAACTTCTGTTGAATCTATGATCTCCCAGAAAGGTTTGGCATCCAAAATGAACAATTTTGAGCGAGCATCCTCCCAAATACACATGGAGTCTGAACGCTGATTCATTTTCAGCGAGGGAGAGATAATAATTCCTCCGTGTGCGGAGATTAACAAGAGAAGTCTCATGAACAGAAAACCTGTTTAAGGCTGACGCTAGAGGATAAATGATCAAAACCGTGGGCAGATTTGAGCCAACCAAGTGCTTGATTATTTCACCTAAACACAACCCGTTGGCTCAAATCTCCAAACACTGAGCCTCATATGCAACAATGGCTCGTGAGACTCCCCTTGCTAATCCCCAGTGACATGGAACACATAAAGATACGGAATATATTGCAACTTCAGGGACAGTCTGACAGAAGTGATACTGATAGAGACAACATACAGGTCACATGATCCAGTAAACAGGAAGCGAATAGAGAGTGAGAAAGAGAGAGAGAGAGAGGAGTGTCGAACACATGGTGTCTGGGAGCTCTATCAGACTCCTGGAGGAAGGGGGTAACCATCCCTGAGCAAAACATTGTGCTTTATAAAGACAACTGTAGTGACAAGAAGAACTAGTAGTACACATACCCTGTTAACCTACTTGGTCCAGTTCCAAAGCATGTGACTGCTTTTTATATAAACAAGACAGAAAAGGAACATTTATTTCACGGGGTAATTACCATTCAAATAGCTAAAAGCAGAAAATAAAACAGTCATGAATGAAAACAAGCAGTGTGAGAGAGAGAGAGAGAGAGAGAGGGAGAGAGAGGGAGAGAGAGAGAGAGAGGCAGAGAGAGAGACAGAGAGAGACAGAGAGAGAGAGAGGGAGAGAGAGAGAGAGAGAGAGAGGCAGAGAGAGAGACAGAGAGACAGAGAGAGAGAGACAGAGAGAGACAGAGAGAGAGAGAGAGAGAGACAGAGATAGAGAGAGAGAGAGAGACAGAGAGAGACAGAGAGAGAGAGAGAGAGAGAGAGACAGAGAGAGAGAGACAGAGAGAGAGAGAGACAGAGAGTGAGCAGGTGAGACCTTTCTCATAAACAAAAGCAAGCTTGAAGAAAGGAAATCGAAGGAGATAGTATCATCTGTAATACGTTATTCTAGGAGGAATATTTTTGGAGGCTTTTCTAATCTACACCCCATTTCGTTGCTTAGTAAGCAGTGAAAGTGAAACAGCAATGACTTTAGCCTTCGATCTAAATGACGTCTGTCGTTTTATTAGCAGAGCAAACTGACAGTTAGATTCAGTTGAAGATTTAAAAATCTAAAACGTAACCGGCAGATTTAAAACAAAACATTAAAATCAGTCAATCTGTGTGTTCTTCTATAGACAGATCACAATAAAGCGTTTTCAAAACACTTCCAAAAGGGGACAGTTAGGGAGGAATACGAACGTCAAAATCTATTCTGAGTAAACTAGAAAACTGGTCTGACTAGCTTCAATAAAAAAAAATAAAACAGCAATTCTAGACAAACATTTTTTTTTTCTACATCTATAATTGTTGCTACTGTACCAGTAAAAGGGGAAGGACTTCTCCATCTGTCACTCAATCTATTCTGACCAATCCTATCCATGTTCCGTCTAGCCTACTCCAATGACTGTCTAAGGTATACTGTGGCACTAGAGCTGAACCTGTAACCAAATTTAAACCAATCGCGTGTCGTAAAAAGCATTGGAAATTTTATAAATTAGGCTCAGCTAAAAATCCCCACACAATCTATTTAACTAGGCAAGTCAGTTAAGAACAAATTCTTATTTTCAATTACGGCCTAGGAACAGTGGGCCTGTTCAGGGGCAGAACGACAGATTTGTACCTTGTCAGCTCGGGGATTTGAACTTGAAACCTTCCGGTTACTAGTCCAACTCTCTAACCACTAGACTACCCTGCCGCCCCTACACTCTAACCACTAGGCTACCTACCGCCCCTACACTCTAACCACTAGGCTACCCTGCCGCCCCACAATCCGTCAGGCCAGATCATTGAATTTCCATATGACAATAAAAAGCTAGAGTTGGTTCAGTTCAGAGGTAGAAATAGCATTGTTAAGGCCTTACGTTACTACATCCATCTTTGATAGTTTAGATTAGTCAGCTACAGATGGTATAAGTTGACGGCTGTTATCAAGCATTACTATCTGCATGATCAAAAGACTAGAATATTTCCTCAAAATTCCTAAACAAGCGTACTCTGCACCACATCAAAGAAGTTAAACAGGGCCTCCTTCTTCTTCTTCTTCTTCTATTTTTACATAAACCTTCTCCTCTTTCCTATTTGTTTCATTTGAGGGAGCTGCGGCAAAATAACACTTTTAAAGTATTTCAGTGGTTTTCTTTCCCTTGATAACAAGATTCAGAAGTGAGAAGCTCTGCAGGAGTTTGCAGCCTTAAAAGAAACCAAATAGTTTATCCAGCTCATTAGAGAACCCTGGGTGCCTGAGGCTCCGCCCCCGTCCAGCTCATTAGAGAACCCTGGGTGCCTGAGGCTCCGCCCCCGTCCAGCTCATTAGAGAACCCTGGGTGCCTGAGGCTCCGCCCCCGTCCAGCTCATTAGAGAACCCTGGGTGCCTGAGCCTCTGTCCCAATGGAACCTATTCCTTATATAATGCACTACTTATCCAGCTCATTAGAGAACCCTGGGTGCCTGAGGCTCCGCCCCCAAATGGAACCCTATCCCTTATATAATGCACTACTTATCCAGCTCATTAGAGAACCCTGGGTGCCTGAGGCTCCGCCCCCAAATGGAACCCTATCCCTTATATAATGCACTACTTAGGGTTCTGGTAAGTAAAGTAGTGCCCTATATAGGGAATAGGGCTCTGGTAAGTAAAGTAGTGACCTATATAGGGAATAGGGCTCTGGTAAGTAAAGTAGTGCACTATATAGGGAACAGGGCTCTGGTAAGTAAAGTAGTGCCCTATATAGGGAACAGAGCTCTGGTAAGTAAAGTAGTGCCCTATATAGGGAATAGGGCTCTGGTAAGTAAAGTAGTGCCCTATATAGGGAACAGGGTACCATTTGGAATACACACCAAAATACTAAACCTCCATATTACCATTGTACTGCACATGTGCTATGCAAATGCTTAGAGATGGATGGATCATAGTGAGTCAGTATTTAGTTTGTCTTTCTGAAAACTTCAGGTCCCAGATCTGTTTGTGCTGTCTCGGCACCGCAGTGAGGATGGTTAACTCATGCTTATGTAACCTGTGATTGATCTAACCAGTTACGTCTAAGGAATGTTGAGATGGTATGAACCTCCAAGTAAAGCCGGGGGTGGAGAATGTAGAGACAGATTGGACAGATAGATATACAGAGTCAAAAAAAGTACCCTGTAAACACAGGAATAACTCAACCCAGGAATAGCAAAACCCAGGAATAACTAAACCCAGGAATAACTAAACACAAGAATAACTAAACACAGGAATAACTAAACCCAGGAATACCTAAACACAGGAATAACTAAACCCAGGAATAGCAAAACCCAGGAATAGCAAAACCCAGGAATAACTAAACCCAGGAATAACTAAACCCAGGAATAACAAAACACAGGAATAACTAAACCCAGGAATAACTAAACACAGGAATAACTAAACCCAGGAATAACTAAACACAGGAATAACTAAACCCAGGAATAGCAAAACCCAGGAATAACTAAACCCAGGAATACCTAAACACAGGAATAACTAAACACAGGAATAACTAAACACAGGAATAACTAAACACAGGAATAACTAAGCACAGGAATAACTAAACCCAGGAATAACTAAACACAGGATTAACTAAACACAGGAATAACTAAACCCAGGAATAACTAAACCCAGGAATAACTAAACACAGGAATAACTAAACCCAGGAATAACTAAACACAGGAATAACTAAACCCAGGAATAGCAAAACCCAGGAATAACTAAACCCAGGAATACCTAAACACAGGAATAACTAAACACAGGGATAACTAAACACAGGAATAACAAAACACGGGGAATAACTAAACACAGGAATAACTAAACCCAGGAATAACTAAACACTGGAATAAATAAACCCAGGAATAACTTCACGTGCCACAATGGGCACCACTATCCTCCACACTGTCTCCGTCTGCTATTAACATGGTATCTATCATCCACACTGCCTCCCTCTCCGATCAACATGGCATCTATCCTCCACACTGTCTCCCTCTCCTATCGACATGATATCTATCCTCCACACAGTCTCCCTCTCCTATCGACATGGCATCTATCCTCCACACAGTTTCCCTCTCCTATCGACATGGTATCTATCCTCCACACAGTCTCCCTCTCCTATCGACATGGCATCTATCCCCCACACTGTCTCCCTCTCCTATCGACATGGTATCTATCCTCCACACTGTCTCCCTCTCCTATTAACAAGGTATCTATCCTCCACACTGTCTCCCTCTCCTATCGACATGGTATCTATCCTCCACACTGTCTCCATCTCCTATCAACAAGGTATCTATCCTCCACACTGTCTCCCTCTCCTATCAACAAGGTATCTATCCTCCACACTGTCTCCCTCTCCTATCAACATGGTATCTATCCTCCATACTGTCTCCCTCTCCTATCAACATGGTATCTATCCTCCACACGGTCTCCCTCTCCTATCAACATGATGTCCTCCACACTATTCTTCTGTTTAGTTACTCCTGTGCTTGGTTATTCCTGTGCTTGGTTATTCCTGTGTGTAGCTATTCCTGTGTGTAGTTATTCCTGTGTGTAGTTATTCCTGTGCATAGTTATTCCTGTGTGTGGTTATTCCTGTGTGTAGTTATTCCTGTGTGTAGTTATTCCTGTGTGTTGCTATTCCTGTGTGTTGCTATTCCTGTGCGTAGTTATTCCTGTGTGTAGTTATTCCTACATTTGAGTGTAGTTTAGAAGGTAGGACAGGGATTAGTGAGGGGGAGGGCAGGGGGAGATAAAGGAGACTACGTACATCTTGCTCCTTGTCTCCCTCGACCGCGTGGCTGTGGTTGAGTCTGCCTGCCTTGCCGTTGCAGCCGCGGTCGCGGTGGTGATGCCCGTTGTGCCACGTGACAGGACCGTCAGGACCGGGGGACGGAGACGGGGACGGGCTCACACAGGCCTTGTGTCCTTCTGTCTTGTGCTTGGAGTTGGGCCTGGAAAGACAGACAGACAGGAGTACTTGAACAAACCGGCCGCAATGCTATAATATTGTACAGTACAGTTTAAAGGCCCAGTGCAGTCTATATATATATACTTCAACACTGTGAAGTTGAAATATTATTGCGAAAATGATGAAAATGCCCTTTATGTGTAAGAGCTGTTTGAAAAGACGGCCTGGAATGTCAGCCTGTTTTGGAGGGATGGAGTTTTGGCCTGCCTGGTGACACCAGGCGATAAATTGGTTAATAGACCAATAAGAAAGAGAGTCCTAAACCTCTCGGCCAATAACAGCTAATTTCAGTTTTCCCCTCCCCACTCAGACCACTCCCACAGAGTCGTAGCAAAATTCTTGTTTGAGAAATTGCTCTTTGATAAGAAGCTATTTGGTTTTGGGGGGGGGGGGGGATTTTAATCGGAACCAATCACAGGAAGGTACTTAATTGTTACCCAGAAATGATTTGATATGGAGATAAAAACGGCTGCATTGGACCTTTAATAAATAGTACAGTACAAACTGTAAAGAGTACTGAACAAACCTGCTGAAATGACTTAGACTCAAGAGTACAGTACCAGTCAAAGGTTTGGACACACCTACTCATTCAGGGGTTTTATTTATTTTTACTATTTTCTACATTGTAGAATAATAGTGAAGACATCAAACAAAAAAGTGTTAAACAAATCAAAATAAATGCCATATTTGAGATTCTTCAAAGTAGCCACCCTTTAGCTTTGCACACTCTTGGCATTCTCTCAACCAGCTTCCCCTGGAATGCTTTTCCAGCAGTCTTGAAGGAGTTCCCACATATGCTGAGCACTTGTTGGCTGCTTTTCTTTCACTCTGCGGTCCAACTCATCCCAAACCATCTTAATTGGGTTGAGGTCGGGTGATTGTGGAGGCCAGGTCATCTGATGCAGCACTCCATCACTCTTTTTCTTGGTCAAATAGCCCTTACACAGCCTGGAGGTATGCTGGGTCATTGTCCTGTTAAAAAACAACTGATAGTCCCAATAAGCGCAAACCAGATGGGATGGCGTATCGCTGCAGAATGCTGTGGTAGCCATGCTGGTTAAGTGTGCCTTGAATTCTAAATAAATCACAGACAGTGTCACCAGCAAAGCACCATCCCACCTCCTCCTCCATGCTTCACGGTGGGAAATACACATACGGAGATCATCCGTTCATCTACTCTGTGTCTCACAAAGACACAATGGATGAAACCAAAAATCGCACATTTGGACTCATCAGACAAAAGGACAGATTTCCACCGATCTAATGCCCATTGGTTGTGTTTCTTGGCCCAAGCAAGTCTCTTCTTATTATTGGTGTCCTTTAGTAGTGGTTTCTTTACAGAAATTTGACCATGAAGCCCTGACTCACGCAGTCTCATCTGAACAGTTGATGTTGAGATGTGTCTGTTTACTTGAACTCTGAACCATTTATTTGGCCTGCAATTTCTGAGGCTGGTAACTCTAATGAACTTATCTTCTGCAGCAGAGGTAACTCTGGGTCTTCCTTTCCTGTGTCGGTCCTCATGAGAGACAGTTTCATCATAGCACTTGATGGTTTTTGCGACTGTCCTTGAAGAAATTTTCCGTATTGACTGACCTTCAAGTCTTAAAAGTAATGGACTGTCGTTTCTCTTTGATTATTTGAGCTGCTCTTGCCATAATATGGACTTGGTCTTTTACCAAATAGGGCTATCTTCTGTATACCACCCCTACCTTGTCACAGCACAACTGATTGGCTCAAACACATTAAGAAGGAAAGAAATTCCACAAATTATATTTTAAGAAGGCACACCTGTTAATTGAAATGAAACATTGTGAAGCTGGTTGAGAGAATGCCAAGAGAATACAAAGCTGTCATCAAGGCAAAGGGTGGCTACCTTGAAGAATCTAAAATATAATAAAATATAATATATAATAAATATATACATATATTTTGATTTGTTTAATACTTTTTTTTTGGGGGGGGGGGGGGGGGGGGGGGGGGGGGGTTCTACATGAACAGATATTTCACAGTTTTGATGTCTTCTCTATTATTCTACAATGTAGAAAATAGTAAAAATAAAGAAAAACCCTTGAATGAGTAGGTGTTCTAGAACCCTGGAATGAGTAGGTGTGTCCAAACGTTTGACTGGTACTGTATTTTGTACTAGCTATAGGCAGTTATAGACTCTAGAGTATAGTGTATAACCTTTTTAAACATGTTCAAGTCAGTCATAATATTTTCATTCTGACCATATAAGAATCACACACGTCTAGCAGAGCTGTTGCAAACCTTAGATGTCGATACATCAGTAGACCAAAAGAAGTCTGATTAAAAGCATGTATCTAAGGGTGGGGTTGGGAGCCACCATGGGGGGGGGGTCCCTACCTGCCGAGGGACTTGGAAGGGCTGTGGCCTGTGGAGGAGAGTGATGCACTGTGGGAGCTACAGCAGCTGCCTCTACGCTGAGACGTCCTACTGGGGGACTCTAATGGGGACCTGTTGGACACACACACACACACACACACACACATATATATATATATATATATATATATATATATATATATATATATATACAGACGCGCGCACACACACACACGCACACACACAAGCACACAAGCATTTGGACAGACACACACAAACGCAAGCACACACAAACATTCGGACAGACGCACACACGCACAAACACACGCAAATAACATGATCACTGTGGTGGACTGGTCACTGTGGTGGACTGGTCACTGTGGTAGAATGGTCACTTTGGTAGACTGGTCACTGTGGTAGAATGGTCACTTTGGTAGACTGGTCACTGTGGTAGAATGGTCACTGTGGTGGACTGGTCACTGTGGTAGAGTGTTTATTTTGATTGGCGATTTCCTGCATTTATCAAAAATCCCATCAGGTAGTCTGATTTCAGATATTTCCATGTAAACAGGATTATTATGGCTATTGTTCTTCTTGCAAAGCATGTTATCATTTTTTTTTTAAACAAGATGTTATATTAATCTGTCTATAATTACATTATTGTGTGCATGTTACCGTGCTCAATGAAACAGACTGAGATCATATCACATTCAAGCTTGTGACATGCATCACAATATGGTTCACAGCGCTGTCTGGTTTTTAAACCGACAGCTGTTACGCCCCCTTCCCTCCCACTAATTGGGAAACTTTTGCACATTTGTTGTTGCCTGAGTGAGAGAAATGCTGTAAATTAAATCGAGAGGAGTCGGTGTTCTAAAAGATGAGCCATTAGCATTTTATACTAAATACATACCTCTTCGATGTCATTTCAAGCAAACCACACCCTGCACTTCACATTTCCATATTTGAAAACATAGGTACATTTACAGTATCAATGTTTTTGATCGCTATGTTTGAGCCAACGTTACAAAGATGACATGCGTCTATGTTTGAGCCAACGTTACAAAGATGACATGGGTCTATGTTTGAGCCAACGTTACAAAGATGACATGGGTCTATGTTTGAGCCAACGTTACAAAGATGACATGGGTCTATGTTTGAGCCAACGTTACAAAGATGACATGGGTCTATGTTTGAGCCAACGTTACAAAGATGACATGGGTCTATGTTTGAGCCAACGTTACAAAGATGACATGGGTCTATGTTTGAGCCAACGTTACAAAGATGAAATGGGTCTATGTTTGAGCCAACGTTACAAAGATGACATGGGTCTATGTTTGAGCCAACGTTACAAAGATGACATGGGTCTATGTTTGAGCCAACGTTACAAAGATGACATGGGTCTATGTTTGAGCCAACGTTACAAAGATGACATGGGTCTATGTTTGAGCCAACGTTACAAAGATGACATGGGTCTATGTTTGAGCCAACGTTACAAAGATGACATGGGTCTATGTTTGAGCCAACGTTACAAAGATGACATGGGTCTATGTTTGAGCCAACGTTACAAAGATGACATGGGTCTATGTTTGAGCCAACGTTACAAAGATGACATGGGTCTATGTTTGAGCCAACGTTACAAAGATGACATGGGTCTATGTTTGAGCCAACGTTACAAAGATGACATGCGTCTATGTTTGAGCCAACGTTACAAAGATGACATGGGTCTATGTTTGAGCCAACGTTACAAAGATGACATGGGTCTATGTTTGAGCCAACGTTACAAAGATGACATGGGTCTATGTTTGAGCCAACGTTACAAAGATGACATGGGTCTATGTTTGAGCCAACGTTACAAAGATGACATGGGTCTATGTTTGAGCCAACGTTACAAAGATGACATGGGTCTATGTTTGAGCCAACGTTACAAAGATGACATGGGTCTATGTTTGAGCCAACGTTACAAAGATGACATGGGTCTATGTTTGAGCCAACGTTACAAAGATGACATGGGTCTATGTTTGAGCCAACGTTACAAAGATGACATGGGTCTATGTTTGAGCCAACGTTACAAAGATGACATGGGTCTATGTTTGAGCCAACGTTACAAAGATGACATGGGTCTATGTTTGAGCCAACGTTACAAAGATGACATGGGTCTATGTTTGAGCCAACGTTACAAAGATGACATGGGTCTATGTTTGAGCCAACGTTACAAAGATGACATGGGTCTATGTTTGAGCCAACGTTACAAAGATGACATGGGTCTATGTTTGTCGTATCGTGAAGAAAATGTGCCACGGAACATGCTCTTGAATGACCTCATGAGGACTCCATTCTATGCCCCAAATACAGAGACTAACACTGCAAGATCACATTATAGAACTTAGCTAACCGTGTTGGCAATAGCTAGCCATGTTGGCAATAGCTCGCCATGTTGGCAATAGCTCGCCATGTTGGCAATAGCTAGCCATGTTGGCAATAGCTAGCCATGTTGGCAATAGCTCGCCATGTTGGCAATAGCTCGCCATGTTGGCAATAGCTAACCATGTTGGCAATAGCTAGCCATGTTGGCAATAGCTCGCCATGTTGGCAATAGCTAGCCATGTTGGCAATAGCTCGCCATGTTGGCAATAGCTCGCCATGTTGGCAATAGCTAGCCATGTTGGCAATAGCTAGCCATGTTGGCAATAGCTCGCCATGTTGGCAATAGCTCGCCATGTTGGCAATAGCTAGCCATGTTGGCAATAGCTCGCCATGTTGGCAATAGCTCGCCATGTTGGCAATAGAAGAAGCTTTCAAGTGATGCCCACTTGAACCAGATTGTGATTTATAATGGACCGTTTTTGGATTGCCTAAACAACAACAGTAATTGGAGCGGCAGGGTAGCCTAGTGGTTAGAGCGTTGGACTAGTAACCGAAAGGTTACAATATAGATTCTCAGAGCTGACAAGGTCGTCGTTCTGCCCCTGAACAGACAGTTAACCCACTGTTCCTAGGCCGTCATTGAAAATAAGAATTTGTTCTTAACTGACTTGCCTAGTTAAATAAAGGTTAAAATATAATAATAATTGTGTAATGGTGCGGACGCAGGGCTGTGTTCCAAACAAAAAACGACAAGCTTCCTTCAGTTCCTCAATGAGAAAACTAGGAGAGGTAAAAACACCTTATAGTTGAAGGCTCTTTCCTTGAGTCACATGGTCATAGCACTATTACAGCAACCACGTTAGTTGTTAATTATCTTTAGACACTCAACGCTTTAGACACTCAAACGAAATGTATCGCTTTGTTTGTGGACTTGTCAAAATCTTTTGATTCCGTTGATCATGTTATTTTATTGAATAAGTTGTCCTCTGAAAGGCCTGAGCTCTGATGCCTGTTCATGGTTTCATCATTATCTTAGTGACAGAACTCAGGCCATCGTGACTGGATGGGGTTAAGTCCGAGTTTGTTGACGTGAATAAAGATGTACCACAGGGTTCGATTTTATATAAACACCATTGGTCAATCTGTAAAAAAAATGTGAAACTTCATCTATATGCGGATGATATGCGGAATCGCTGCAGAATGCCATCCCATCTGGTTTACGCTAAGTGGGACTATAATCTGTTTTTCAACAGGACAATGACCCAACACACCTCCAGGCTGTGTAAGGGATATTTGACCATGAAGGAGAGAGATGGAGTGCTGCATCAGATGACCTGGCCTCCACAATCACCCGACCTCATCCCAAATGAGGTGAAGGAGAATGAAGGAAAAGCAGCCAATAAGTGGGAACTCCTTCAAGACTGCTGGAAAAGCATTCCAGGGGAAGCTGGTTGAGAGAATGCCAAGAGTACGCAAAGCTGTCATCAAGGCAAAGGGTGGCTACTTTGAAGAATGTAAAATATATTTGGATTTGTTTAACACTTTTTTGGTTACTACATGATTCCATATGTGTTATTTCGTAGATTTGATTTCTTCACTATTATGCTACAATGTAGAAAATAGTAAAAAATAAATAAACCCTTGAATGACATAGATGTGTCCAAACTTTTGACTGGTACTGTAAATGCTGTGTATAATGTGTATTTTTATGTTGTATCATACAGGACACATTTGGAAAAGAGAACTAGTTTGCAAATGTCTTAGTTATCAAAAATATATTATTATATATTTGTTTTATAATCAAGTGCATTGAAATTACTTAGGAAATATGCACAGTTTGGACAGGTGTCTGGTCACTTAGCAACACCAGTTAGAGTTCTATCTCAAACCCACAGTTTGGAGAGCTGTTTGGTCACTTAGCAACACCAGTTAGACCTCTCACTCAAACCCATAGTTTGGAGAGGTGTTTGGTCACTTAGCCACACCCGTTAGAGATCTAACTCAAACCCACAGTTTGGAGAGGTGTTTGACCAATTAGACACCAGTTAGACCGCTCACTCAAACCCATAGTTTGGAGAGGTGTTTGGTCACTTAGCAACACCAGTTAGACCGCTCTCTCAAACCCACAGTTTGGAGAGGTGTTTGGTCACTTAGCAACACCAGTTAGACCGCTCAATGAAACCCACAGTTTGGAGAGGTGTTTGGTCACTTAGCAACACCAGTTAGAGTTCTAACTCAAACCCACAGTTTGGAGAGGTGTTTGGTCACTTAGCAACACCAGTTAGAGTTCTAACTCAAACCCACAGTTTGGAGAGGTGTTTGGTCACTTAGCAACACCAGTTAGACCGCTCAATGAAACCCACAGTTTGGAGAGGTGTTTGGTCACTTAGCAACACCAGTTAGAGTTCTAACTCAAACCCACAGTTTGGAGAGGTGTTTGGTCACTTAGCAACACCAGTTAGAGTTCTAACTCAAACCCACAGTTTGGAGAGGTGTTTGGTCACTTAGCAACACCAGTTAGACCGTTCACTGAAACCCTTGTCATAGTTTTGTATTATATTGCACCTACTCCAACATGTCATTGAATATTCTTATTATGTTACTGAATATATCCAAAGTATTTTCACATTTCATTATTGACAATATGTTGTGAAAAGTACAGGAAATGTCAAATTCACATCAATTCAACAGAGTGATGTTTTGGATTCAGTCTTGTGTCAGGTGAACTGATGTGCCCTCACCTTTTGGTCTGATCATTTCCCCATAATGTCCATAGTGTTTTCTTAACCATGGTCGTGCATATGCTTCTTATGGTTCTTCTGTTAGAAACATTTCAATTTGGCCCTATCCATATAGACCTATATTTCCATGAGTGTAAGGGGTTAAGTCTACGGAACATCTAACCTATAACAGTCTGACGTGTCCATTATTGTAGGTTGGATTATATTTCTAAAAAAAGGGGAATCCTTACCTCTTTCTGGTTTTGTCTTTCTGTTTGTTCTTCGGACTACCCGATCTGTAAAAGGAAACAGGTTGGTGTATTTCCATTAAGCAGGTTAAAAGGGTACAGTACTTTCGGAAGGTATTCATCAACCATTGACTTTTTACAAATTTTATTGTATTTACAACATGAATTCAAAATGGATGAAATCATTTTTTTTATCTCCCTCACGCATCTACACACAATACCCCAGTTGAATTGGCCCACAGGTGAACTCCAAGTTGGCGTGACCTCTCAAGGAGGATCAAAAGGACATTGGATGCACCTGAGCTCAATTTGGAGTTTCAAAGCATGTGAAAAATGTGTTTTTCATTTTCAAATAAATTAATAAATACAATTTTGTTTATGTAATCCATTTTGAATTCAGGCTGTGAAATAAGTGAAGGGGTATGAATACTGTGTGTGAAATTTAGTTACATTCACTGAGTCTGAATGTAAGGCTACATATGTGAGGTGCACAATGTGCCATATTTATCTGCATACCCACCTGTATCTCCTCTTTCTCCTATGACCAGACGTCGACCTACAGAGAGAGAGAGAGAGAGAGAGAGAGAGAGAGAGAGAGAGAGAGAGAGAGGAGAGAGAGAGAGAGAGAGAGAGAGAGAGAGAGAGGGAGGGAGAGAGAGAGAGAGAGAGAGAGAAAGAGGGAGAGAGAGAGAGAGAGAGAGAGAGAGAGAGAGAGAGAGAGCGAGAGAGAGAGAGAGAGAGAGAGAGAGAGAGAGAGAGAGAGAGAGAGAGAGAGGGGAGAGAGAGAGAGAGAGAGAGAGAGGAGAGAGAGAGAGAGAGGAGAGAGAGAGAGAGAGAGAGAGAGAGAGAGAGAGAGAGAGAGAGAGAGAGAGAAAGAGAAACCTCTGTTACTCACGCACAACTCAGGTTGACCTGAACACATCTCTAAAAACAGATCAATTAAAGGGGATATAGGCTCATTCCTCAACACTTGACTGACAACACACTGACTACACAAAGTCCTTCGTACTGTACAGAATGTTCACACTACTGTTGCCATGGTGATTAGTCAGCCAACAATAGCTATTATTTCCCCCTCTTTTTATACTATTAATAGAAGAAGAAGAAGAACCGGACAAATGACCTGCAGTTAGTTGGAGACGGAGGAGACTGAAATGAAAACATGCTTAAAGTACTTTAGCTTCCTCTTTCAAAAAATAAATAAAAAATTGGTTTCGTGAATCATGGATGACTCTGTCATTTGTTAACAAGTTTCTGTAAATTATTTTAGATAACATTTCTATGTTGGAAATAAAAAATATTATTCGGTGCATTTTCACCCATATTTTTTAAATAATAGATTACACCTGATCTTTCTTGAGAAAGTTCCTCCATTTATTTTTGTTTTTCCTCTAACTTATTGTGTGTCTCTTTGTTACAGCATTTGTTACTATCTATCTGTAGTTAGTTTTTGTTTTTAAAGATGTTACAGGAATTAAATTCCTTTATGTTTTATTCAACTAATTCAATTCAACACTCCGTCCACTCCTAAGAATTTGTAAGACCCTTATTTGCATAAAATGGACAGAGACCAGTCTCAAAATCAATGAGTAGCGGTTAATTCTGGAGAGTACTGAACACGATACAGTTTACCACAGGTTATAAACTGAAAATGACGTCATTCGTTTTCTAACTGTCCCGTCTCTTCTCCCACCCTGGTACAAAGGCAGTATCTCAAGCCTTCCCACATCGTCTCCCTACCAATTTAATATAATTTATGACCGAGCCAGGAGCCTTCCTGTGTAGATAAGCATTCTAGCCAGTCTGACGATAAGTTCATTCATTTCTACCAAGGAGCAGACAGTCATTGTTCTAATTCTTGATTATATTTACACGCATTATATTCAGTACTAAGATTAAAAGAAAATTCATACATCTATACAGTAACATAATAGTATTCTGATTAGTCAGTCCTGATTGAAATGTTTACATAATTAGTCATTATAGATTAAAAAAAATCCCTCAACAAAAGATGAGCATTGAATTGCATGACCTCTAAAGGCACTTCTAAAAGTGTCCCCATACAATACGGGGATCTGCTGTAACTATATCATGTAGGAAAAAATGATTCTGTCTTGGTTATTCATCCAGATTAAAATGTTGATTATCCTTGTCCTTTTGACTTAAATCTATTTCAACATCTATGGCAAAACCTGAAGAGGGTTGGCAAGCAATGATCAACAACCAATTGGAAAGAGCTTGAAGAATTTAGAAAAGAATAATGGGCAAATGTTGCTCAATCCAGGTGTGGAAAAAGCTCTTACAGACTTACCCAGACAGACTCAATTGCTGTCAAAGGTGCTTCTACAAAGTATTGACTCGGGGGGGTGTGAATTCTTATGTAAATTAGATGTTTCTGTATTATATTTGTGTATCAATAATTTCCTAACATGAAAAAAAAACAAACAAACACATGTTTTTACTTTGTCATTACGGGGTATTGTGTGTGAGAGAAAAAAAAATGATTTAATACATTTTGAATTCAGGCTGTAACAATAGAATGTGGACTAAGTCCGGGTGCATTAATAGTTTATGAAGGCACTGTATAATACAAAACACAGAGCACTGATCTAATGTAGTGTACTATCTAGGTACTAGGGCTCTGATCTAAAGTAGTGCTCTAAATAGGGAATAGGGCTCTGATCTAAAGTAGTGCTCTAAATAGGGAATAGGGGCGCTCTGGTCTAAAGTAGTGCACTATATAGGGAATAGGGCTCTGGTCTAAAGTAGTGCTCTAAATAGGGAATAGGGGCTCTGGTCTAAAGTAGTGTACTATATAGGGAATAGGGCTCTGGTCTAAAGCAGTGCTCTAAATAGGGAATAGGGGCTCTGGTCTAAAGTAGTGCACTATATAGGGAATAGGATGCCATTTGGGTTGCAGATATGTTGTTGTCCTAATTGTCCCTAGAATTTTTAAGCAAACAGCTGGAGGCAGGGCTTTCTCCTATAGAGCTCCATTTTTATGGAACGGTCTGCCTACCCATGTGAGAGACGCAAACTCGGTCTCAACCTTTAAGTCCTTACTGAAGACTCATCTCTTCAGTGGGTCATATGATTGAGTGTAGTCTGGCCCAGGAGTGGGAAGGTGAACGGAAAGACTCTGGAGCAACGAACCGCCCTTGCTGTCTCTGCCTGGCGGGTTCCCCTCTCTCCACTGGGATTCTCTGCCTCTAACCCTATTACAGGGGCTGAGTCACTGGTTTCATTTTTGATTTGATTTGTTCCACCAGAGAAAACAGACTGGGGACTATAGAGGCCTGTTGTGTTCT
The DNA here is from genome assembly GCF_057628025.1 of Oncorhynchus mykiss. NCBI lineage: Eukaryota > Metazoa > Chordata > Actinopteri > Salmoniformes > Salmonidae > Oncorhynchus > Oncorhynchus mykiss. The sequence goes on from NC_143031.1 coordinate 7,733,102, forward strand.
AGTGGGACTCATTTATTTGACTCCCAACATGGGCACTATAGAGGCCTGTTGTGTTCTAGTGGGACCCATTTATTTGACTCCCAACATGGGGACTGTAGAGGCTTGTTGTGTTCTAGTGGGACTCATTTATTTGACTCACACCATTCTCAGACACAACCATTCCCTGATACTGTTCTGCTTACTAACTCTCTCGTCCTTCTCCTCCCTCCTTTTCTCCAAATTGAAGAAATATACAGTGCTATCCTTTAAAATGGAGCCCCAGCCAAAGAGAACTCAACCGTCTGAGCTGTTGTTACTGTACTGGTGGGAACACTAACGCCTCGGATTGTTAAAAAAGCTCCCCTCACCCCTCCAATTCCCCAACAGATATAGACAGTAGAGTGCTTCACGGGAGGCCACTCTAGGGACTCACCCACCACCTTGTTCTCCCCTTACTTAACCTTACATTATTTATCTATAGACAACACCTGCAATGCAGTGGATCTATGGAGAAATATGAGTAGAGGATAGAGAGGCAAAAGAGGGGAGGTTTTATAAGTGGGAGGAGGGTTGAGGTGTTGGAGATGTGTGGGGGGCAGTGATGCTCAGCAATTTGGTCAGAGGCTCATTTTTCTTGTTTTGCAGCTACCATATAGGTTTGGTTATTAGAGGAATGAGTTTAGCCCCCGAGAGAGAGAGAGAGAGAGAGAGAGAGAGAGAGAGAGAGAGAGAGAGAGAAGAAAATGTGCTCTTTAGAATAGCTTATTGTCATTTTCCTATTCCTGGGCAGTATTTTTCTATGCTGAGCTCTCTTTCTCCCTCATCTCTTTCCATTCTCTTTCTCCTCCTCTCTCTCCATTTTCTTTCTCCTTCTCTCCATTCTCTTTCCATTCTCTTTCTCCTTCTCTCTATCCATTTTCTTTCTCCTTCTCTCCATTCTCTTTCTCCTTCTCTCCATTCTCTTTCCATTCTCTTTCTCCTTCTCTCTCTCCCTTTCTCATTCTCTCTCTCCATTCTCTTTCTCCTTCTCTCTCTCTCCATTCTCTTTCTCCTTCTCTCCATTCTCTTTCTCCTTCTCTCTCTCCCTTTCTCATTCTCTCTATCCATTTTCTTTCTCCTTCTCTCCATTCTCTTTCTCCTTCTCTCCATTCTCTTTCCATTCTCTTTCTCCTTCTCTCTCTCCCTTTCTCATTCTCTCTCTCCATTCTCTTTCTCCTTCTCTCTCTCTCCATTCTCTGTCTCCTTCTCTCCATTCTCTCTCTCCATTCTCTCTCCTTCTCTCCATTCTCTTTCTCCTCCTTCTCTCTCTATTCTCTCTCCTTCTCTCCATTCTCTTTCTCCTTCTCTCTCTCTATTCTCTTTCTCCTTCTTTCTCCATTCTCTTTCTCCTTCTTTCTCCATTCTCTTTCTCCTTCTCTCTCTCCATTCTCTTTCTCCTTCTCTCTCTCTATTCTCTTTCTCCTTCTTTCTCCATTCTCTTTCTCCTTCTTTCTCCATTCTCTTTCTCCTTCTCTCTCTCCATTCTCTTTCTCCTTCTCTCTCTTTATTCTCTTTCTCCTTCTTTCTCCATTCTCTTTCTCCTTCTCTCCATTCTCTTTCTCCTTCTCTCTCGCCATTCTCTTTCTTCTTATCTCTCTCTATTCTCTTTCTCCTTCTCTCTCCATTCTCTTTCTCCTCCTCTCTCTCCATTCTCTCCATCCTTACCAATATCCTTATCAATATCCCTATCAACATCCTTATCAATATTCTCACCAATATCCCTATCAATATCCTTATCAATATCCTTACCAGTATCCTTATCAACATCCTTACCAATATCCTTATCAACATCCTTGCCAATATCCTTATCAATATCCTTATCAATATCCTCATCAATATCCTTATCAATATCCATATCAATATCCTTACCAGTATCCTTATCAATATCCTTACCAGTATCCTTATCAATATCCTTATCAATATCCTTACCAGTATCCTTATCAACATCCTTACCAATATCCTTATCAACATCCTTACCAGTATCCTTATCAATATCCTTACCAATATCCCTATCAACATCCTTACCAATATCCTTATCAATATCCCTATCAATATCCTTATCAATATCCTTATCAATATCCCTATCAATATCCTTATCAATATCCTTATCAATATCCTTATCAATATCCTTACCAATATCCTTACCAGTATCCTTATCAATATCCTTACCAATATCCTTATCAATATTATATTATTTTATTGTCTGGAAATGATTGCTTATGTGTGGTTCCTGTACTATTTGGGTCTATAGGATAGCTTGAGTTGGGTATTTCTGAGTGCTTTGTCGACACCAACGTTACATTTTCCATCCCAGCTTTTTCTGGGACAGTGTGAAGTGTCCTGTGGTAAGATGGACCCCTTTTCCCTGTTACGCTGTCACGTTCTGACCTCTATTTCTGTTTTGTATTTATTTAGTATGGTCAGGGCGTGAGTTGGGTGGGCAGTCTATGTTTGTTTTTCTATGTTTTGGGGCATTTCTATGTTTTCGGCCTAGTATGGTTCTCAATCAGAGGCAGGTGTCATTAGTTGTCTCTGATTGAGAATCATACTTAGGTAGCCTGGGTTTCACTGTGTGTTTGTGGGTGATTGTTCCTGTCACTGTGTTTGTTGTCACAGGATAGGCTGTATAGGTTTTTCACGTTCCGTTTGTTGTTTTGTAGATTTAAGTTGTTTCATGTATCGTTCATTTTCCATTAAAGAACATGAATAACCACCACGCTGCTTTTTGGTCCGCTTCTCCTCCTACAGACGAACGTCGTTACAGAATCACCCACCACAAAAGGACCAAGCGGCGTGGTAACGGGCAACAGCAACAGCAGCAGCAGGAGAAGGAACAGAGGCAGCAGCAGCAGGAACAGCAACAGCGAGATCAGGATTTTGGGACATGGGAGCAGAATCTGGACTACACAACTTGGGAGGAGATAGACAGGTGGGCGGTCGACCCAGGGAGAGTGCCGGAGCCCGCCTGGGATTCCATGGAACAGTGCGCGGAAGGTTACAGGAGAATGAGGTTGGCGAAGCAAGCACGGCGGCGCGGACGGAAGCCCGAGAGTCACCCCCAAAAATTTCTTGGGGGGGGGCACAGGGGGAGTGTGGCAGAGTCAGGAGTCAGACCTGAGCCAACTCCCCCCGTTTATCGTGAGGAGCCAAGGAGGAGCTCAGAACCAGAGCTGGTGTTGGAGGTGAGCGACGCAGAGACTGTGAAGGAGTTAATGGGGAAATTGGAGGAGAGAGATATGAGGGATTTGCTGGTTTGGTGCATGAGGCACGACATTCGCCCGACGGAGCGTGTCAGGGATTTAATGGCACCGGGGTCAGCTATCCATACTCATCCTGAGGTGCGTGCGAGGGGTCTGGTGAAGACTGTGCCAGCCTCACGCACCAGGCCTCCTGTGCATCTCCCTAGCCTTGCACGTCCTGTGCCATCTCAGCACTACAGTGCTCCTAGCAGTGCTAACTGTGGCGGGCATGGTGCTGGTCAGGCACCGTGTTATGCAGTTGTTCGCACGGTGTCCCCAGTACGCGTGCTTAGCCCGGTGCGCTACATCCCAGCTCCCTACATCTGCCGGGCTAGGGTGAAGATCCAGCCAGGGCGGTTGGTGCCAGCCCTGCTCTCAAGATCTCCAGTACGCCTTCACGGTCCGGTCTATCCGTCACCACCTCCACGCACCAGCCCTCCGGTGGCAGCCCCCCGTACCAGGCTGTCTCTCCGGCCCATCCTTACTGGGGCTTCCTCCTCTCCAGCGCTGCCGGAGCCTCCCACCTGTCCGGCGCCTCTGCCGGAGCCTCTCGCCTGTCCGGCGCCGCTGCCGGAGCCTCCCGCCTGTCCGGCGCCGCTGCCGGAGCCTCCCGCCTGTCCGGCGCCGCTGCCGGAGCCTCCCGCCTGTCCGGCGCCTCTGCCGGAGCCTCCCGCCTGTCCGGCGCCTCTGCCGGAGCCTCCCGCCTGTCCGGCGCCGCTGCCGGAGCCTCCCGCCTGTCCGGCGCCGCTGCCGGAGCCTCCCACCTGTCCGGCGCCTCTGCCGGAGCCTCCCGCCTGTCCGGCGCCTCTGCCGGAGCCTCCCGCCTGTCCGGCGCCGCTGCCGGAGCCTCCCGCCTGTCCGGCGCAGCTGCCGGAGCCTCCCGCCTGTCCGGCGCCTCTGCCGGAGCCTCCCGCCTGTCCGGCGCCAGCTGAGCTTCCCGTCTGCCCAGCGCCAGCTGAGCTTCCCGTCTGCCCAGCGCCGCCAACGCCGCCCGTCTGCCCAGCGGCGCCAGCGCCGCCCGTCTGCCCAGCGGCGCCAGCGCCGTCCGTCTGCCCAGCGCCGCCAGTGCCGCCCGTCTGCCAGGAGCCGCCAGTGCCGCCCGTCTGCCAGGAGTCGCCAGTGCCGCCCGTCTGCCAGGAACC